>NC_062549.1:5305263-5607683 GCF_016906955.1 Phacochoerus africanus
TGTAGGTCACAGATGCAGCTCGGCTGGCAGCTGCATTTCCGATTTGACCCCTAGCCTGGGAACCTCCACATGCCGCAGGTTTGGCCCTAAAAAGACATTTAAAAAAAAAATGGGGCAGAGAGGAAGATTGTTATCCTCTGAGCATAAAATTCTCTTGGAACAAAATCCAAGCTGATTTGACACAGAGAGATATTTTTTTGAAATTATATATTTCAATATGGTATGACACTTTGTGAAAGAGATAAAACACCTATTTTTTTTTTGGTCTTTTTTTGTCTTTTTTAGGGCTGCACCTGTGGCATATGGAGATTCCCAGGCTAGGGTTAAATTGCAACTGTACCCGCCAGCCTACGCCTCAGCCACAGCAATGCTGGATCTGAGCTGTGTCTGTGACCTACACCCCACCTCATGGCAACACCGGATCCTTAACCTGCTGAGCGAGGCCAGGGATTGAACATGAGTCCTCATGGATGCTAGTCGGGTTCACTAACCGTGGAGCCATGACGGGAACTCCAGCACCTGCCTTTTTTAAGGGAGATATGTAAACAGAAAATTTATACTTGGCAGGACACCTAACGAAGGAATCAGTAGAAGCACTGGACAATATTACTTTTGGTGGCAGGGTCATGGCTTTGTGTTTACCAGGCCATTTGATTTCTAATTTAGATACCCAACAAGACCACAGCTTCTAATCCTCTTGAGTTAGAGTTAAGCCCATTCCAGCTACTGAATGTAAGGGAAGGGGGTTTCTGCTTCCAGGCCTGCCTCCTAAATTGGGGCACGGTTTTCCCTCCTCTTTCCCCCTCCTTTGTCCACACAGCTGGCTGCAGGAGGTTTGGAGTGGGCACAGCCACATATCCGAATGGGCCTTGATACCACCGCCTGTGCAGAGCTACAAAGGAGATTATGCCCAGGCAAACACATCTGCATCAGATTCTGCTTACGTGAGAATAAATCTTTGTCACGCTGAGACAAGCCAGTAAGATTTCAGTATCACTTGTTGTAGCAGCTAGCCTTGTTTTCACTCGACAAATGGATTCCAGGGTTCTGTCAATAGGTAACATAACTGAAAAATGCTTACACATAATAGCCAAAAAAAAAAAAAAACAAGCGAAAAAGGACATTGTGGAAATTAAGTCCCAGCCCTGTTCACTATCTGGGTTTTTTATTCTCCCTTTCTCAGGGTTTGACGTGCTCTGTGCTGACTTTGCAAAAGTGTCTGCCCGAGGGTCTTCACATTCAATTGTTAATTTTAAACTCTCTATTCATCTCTTGCTCTTATTTGGAATTGTCTTTGATTGGAAGTAGTTTTTCTTAATTGAATTAGTTGTCGGTGAGAATTTTGTTTCTTATCCTTTATTTTAAAGGCAGACCAGAGAATCAGGTTTCTTGACTTACGATCTTGTTTGTATCCTGCCGCTGTGTGGTTTGCAAATGATGGTTTGTATGTATTCTCTAAATTTATTAAAAAGATTCTCAAGCCATTTTAAACAGTTTGACAACAATTATCCAAAATATTTTTCTAGGTATATAATTCTAATAATGGCTTTAGGTTGCTTTTTTTTTAAATTGGAGTATAGTTGATTTACAATGGTGTGTTCATTTCAGGTGAACAGCAAAGTGATTCAGTTTGCATATAGATATAGCCACTCCTTTTCAGATTCTTTTCCCATATAGGTTATTACAGAGTATTGAGAAGATTTCCCTGTGCTGTACAGCAGGTCCTCGTTGGTTATCAGTGGTTAAGTTTTCTATGTGAAATATCTAACCCCTTCAATTCATTGTTCAGCAAATACTAATGTGCCTTTGATTACTAGGGATCTAGCTGTAAAGAAGGGAAGAGCTTGGCATATGTAGTTAAAGTAAGGCATTTACTATACAAGAAATCTGTGTTTGTTTCCATGGGATTGAAAGAGATGGTGATAGGGAGAAGGAGAAAGGCAAAAACATGTGTATATTCTTCTGAGATCACGAACAGGAAGGACCAATAAGTAATCTTAGGGTGACTGAGTCTCATTATGTCAAAATCTTAAGGAGGCGTGTGTTGCAGTAACTCCTAGTTTGCTTTCCCATCATTTTTGCCTCATTTGGACTCTGCTCTGGTTTCTGTTTGGATGGAGTTTCTGGGAGGCTTTAAGAGCTCAGAGGTGGGTGTCTGGGTATCTTCTGACACGACTCACTTTCTCTGCCAACGACGATGCCCTTCTGCAACTCCTCACCTGTCGGGCAGGTTTTCCTCCTGAGCCCCGTCCTCACTGGGGTTCTGGGACTCTGTCCCTGCCCTTGATCCTCCCATAACAAGTAGTAACAAGTTCCTGCTCTGTCCCTCTCGGGGCCTGTGCCTCTGCTGGGAGAATATTTGATCGTTGCCGCTGTTTTCTCCTCCTTCCTCTTACCTCACAGCTCTGGGCAAAGATAGAAAGAAGACAGCAGAATATGTGGCGGCTGCAGAATCTGCCAAGCTGTCTTCTAAATGCTACAGAACACGAAGGTGAGTGACTAGCGGTGAGTCAGTGACAGTATCACTGAGACCCAGAAGGAGGTACAAATAAGTGTCATAAGCCTGGACCGCAGGGTGTCTAAGTGAGGGTGCCTCACACCTGCACGGTGTGATGAACAGTCCAGGAAAGTATTCTAGTAACATCATCTCTTCTGATCCATGTCAGATGTTTTGCGAATTATGAAGCAGATTCTAATAACCCGACAGATAAAATCAATTAGATAATCGATTATCTAGTAATCGACAGATAAAAAGCTGACACTCTTTGAGGTTGATGCTTTTTAACGTCTGTTTGCTAATATGAGCAGAGTCAGAACCAAAACAAAATCTAGACACTTTTTTCCTAAGAGTGTTCATCTTTCAATTCAAAATTAATTTTTAAATTCACTTAAACATTTCCTCAATTTAATGTAAAAAAATAAATTAAATAAATAAACAAACAAACAGTTTTAAGCAATTTTAAAAATCTTTATAACAAACTTTGCCTAATTGTTGTTGGTGGAGAAAATTAAAATTGACAACTTTTTCAATATATGAAAATCAATGTTAAATTAATTTTGATTTCACATGCATATAGAAAGTCTAAATTACAGATGTGTGTGTGTGCGTGTGTGACTATATTTAATTAGGAACACTCGTAAGCATTTACAAATGTATTTTGGAAAGGATGTATTAATTCACTTCTATATAACTATCAACCATAACTACAAATAAGCAAGATTTTGGTACATTTGCTTTTTAAATCTCATTTTATTCACTTATTTTATAGGCTGTTGTATTATAGAAAACAGATACTATGTGATTTTACTCATTTGTATTTTATCAAAAGCCTCCAAAAATTTCTAAACATTTTCCTATATAACACTTAAGAAATGAACAGTGATAATATGCTATTATCTAATATCCAGGCTATATTCAAATTTTCCCAATCATTTTGTTCTTTTTTATGGCTGAGTAGTATTCCATTGTGTGTGTGTGTGTGTGTGTGTGTGTGTGTGTGTGTGTGTGTGTGTGCGTGTGTATACCATATCTTCCTAATCCAATCTTCTGTTGATGGACATTTGGGTTGTTTCCATGTCTTGGCTATTGCAAATAGTGCTGCAATGAACATGCAGGTGCATGTGTCTTTTTCAAGGAAAGTTTTGTCCAGATATAGGCCCAAGAGTGGGATTGCTGGGTCATATGGTAGTTCTATATATAGTTTTCTAAGGTACCTCCATACTGTTCTCCATAGTGGTTGTACCAGCTGCTGGGAACTATGTCTGGTCACTTAGGACAGAGCATGATAATGTGAGAAAAAAGAATGTATGCATGTATGTGTAACTGGGTCACCATGCATACAGTAGAAAATTGACAAAACACTGTAAACCAGCTATAAAGAAAAAAATAAAAATCATTACATAAGAAAAAAAATTCCCAATTATCTAAAATATGTATTTTAACACAGGATTCAAACAAGTTCTACTTATTATATTTTAACAAATAAATATTGCTGCTTTCATTATCAGCCAACCCCTCTCCCAAATTTTCATATATTTATTTTTAATCACTGAATTGCTTTTAGGAAAACGTAGATCTTACCTAATGTACTGTACTATACTGGTATGTTTGCTATTTCAAACTGATGTTTAACTTAGCCCTCGGTTCTATTTTTCTTGTAAAAAAGAAAATTTGTGCTAAATTGTTGATTTGATTCAAGGTTAACTTTTTTGGTAAGAATACTTCATGTGGCATGCTCTATATAAATAGCAGTCACAGTCCTTTACTAACCACTATTCATCAGTGGGCTCAGGATCTCAAAGCATGACTGACAGATTAAAAAGATATGTTTTGCAGGGGGTGGGGGAGGTGGGGGTGGTTTGCTGTTGCTGTGCCCATGGTATGCGGAAATTCACTCATGGGCCAGGGATGGAACTTGCACCACAGTGACAACCTGAGCTACAGCAGTGACAATGCTGGATCCTTAACCTCTAGGCCGCCAAGGAACTCCCAAGATATGTGTTTTTTAAATTAACTTGGAGAATAGACTTGTGGTTGCCAAGGGGGAGGGGGAGGGAGTGGGGTGGTTGGGGAGCTTGGGGTTAATAGATACAAACTATTGCCTTTGGAATGGATGAGCCATGAGATCCTGCTGTGTAGCACTGGGAACTAAGTCTAGTCACTTATGATGGAGCATGAGAATGTGAGAAAATAGAATGTGTACATGTATGTGTAACTGGGTCACTATGTTGTACAGTAGAAAAAAATTGTATTGGGGAAATAACTATTAAAAAATAATAACAATGAAAAATCAAATTAAATTAAAAATTAAAAAAATAAATAAAATGAACATTTCATGTAGTGCTTTCATCCTCTGATACCTATTGTCTGGAAGGCACAATGGCCATCAGGGGATGTTTCTAAGTCTCCAATTCCTTCTTTTTTTATTATCTGTAATTGTAGATAAAGAACTAACCCTCATCAACTGGAATTATTTCATTGAAATGCATTTATCAAGGAAAGTAGGATAAATGTTTAATGTTTTCCCTTTAATTGTCAATTTTCTGAATAAGGAGTCTTTTAAATATCTGCAATGGTAAGTATATAGAGCGAAATGTGACTTGCTAATATCTTTTAAAGATTTTTGTATATGTGTGAAGGATATTGGTCTATGATTGTGTGTGTGTATAATTTCTCTGCCAGCTTTTGGTAGAAGGCTTATACTTGCTCATAAAACAAGATGCAAAGTGCTCTTGCCTCTATTATATGCTATAAAAGTTCATGTAAAATTTTTTTAAACTTAGCATTTGAAAGTACCTACTGTGAAATCATGGACCTGGAGGTTTTGGGGTGGGATGGTTTTTAACAAAAAAAAAATCAGTTTCCAAAATTTAGCATTTTTTTTTTTTTTTTAAAGAGCTGTACCCATGGTATATGGAAATTCCCAGGCTAGGAGTTGAATCAGAGCTGCATCTGCTGGCCTACACCACAGCCACAGCAACACAGGATCCGAGCTACATCTGTGACTTATACCACAGCTCAAGGCAACGCTGGATCCTTAACCCTGGGAGTAAGGCCAGGGATAGAACCTGTGTCTTCAAGGACGCTAGTCAGGTTTGTTACCACTGAGTCATGATGGGAACTCAAGAATTTAGCATTGTTAAATTTCTTCATTATTGAAGTTCTTTCTGCTCCCATCATCATTATTATTATTATTGTCTTTTTAGTGCTGCACCCACAGCATATGGAGGTTCCCAGGTTAGGGGTCCAATCGGAGCTGTCGCTGCCAGCCTATGCCACAGCCACAGCAATGCCAGATTCAAGCCACGTCTGCGACCTGCACCACAGCTCACGGCAATGCCAGATTTTAACCCACTGAGCAAGGCCAGCGATCAAACCTGCGTCCTCATGGATGATAGTTAGATTCGTTTCTGCTGAGCCATGACAGGAACTCCTGCTCCTATCATTATTAATTCCTTTCTTCCACTTAATTTGTGTTTACTTTGCTCATCTTTACCTAAACTCTTGAAGAAGAATTTTAGGGCATTGCTTTTATACAGTTTGTTTTTCATAATATTGCCATTAGAAGCCATATTTTTCCCACTGAGTACTGAATTTTAAACACTTTAAATTTTCCATTGTGACTTCTTCGTTGATCCATGGTTTATTTATAAACATGTTAAACTGACAAATATTGGGGGTTGGGAAGGAGACTTCTGTATTTTCCTTTAAATTTTGTTTTTGCCAGTTCAATATTGTTTTAAAATTTTTAAAAATTTACCAGTGCTCCTTTGGGCTACAACTCTTTACATTTTTAGTGGTTTTCCAGGGGAACACACTATCAGAGCTAGTATTTAAGCATATTACACGTAAAATATAAGAGCCATGCAATGAAGAGACTGGTTTACCCCCCTCCCTCTCCTTTATACTAATGTTGTCATATAAATTATACTGATGTACAATAGAAAGCCACAAGACAATGGCTATTCTTTTGTTTTCAACTTTGTATGTATTTTTAAAACTGAGGGAAAAAAATAGGCCTTTTCTATATACCCACTCATCTCCTCTTTCTGAGACTCTGGATTCCTTCTGACAATCTGAGATTCCCTCTGGTTTCCTCTTTCCTCAGCCTGAAAAAAACCTTCCTTAGCACTTCGAACCATGTAGGTTTGCAGGTAGCAAACCCTCTGTTTGTCACTTATCGGTAATGTCTTTATTATTATTACTTTCTTTTTTGGCCTTCTCCTCGGCATATGGAAGTTCCTACACCTGAGGTCGAAGTTGGAGCTGTAACCTCTGTCACAGCTGCAATGCCAGATCCTTAACCCACTGCCCTGGCCAGGAATTGAACCCACGCCTCCACAAGAGACAGGCTGGACCATTAACCCACTGCGCCACAGCAGGAACTCCTATCTTGTCTTTCATATGGACACAACATTTTTTCATTGAGAGAATTTTCTTTGCTGTTTTAGATCTGTGCTTTCAGACTCTTCGAGTCTCCTTGGGGTGAATGAGAAGTTGGCAAACTTCGATGTCACTGTTTTTCTGTGTGAGAAGATTCACTTTTCTCTTGATTCTTTTAAAATTTAACTCTGGTTTCTAACAATATGACTATGTTATTCTAGCTGTGAATTTAACTTCTTGAAGGATCACTAATCTTCTTGACTCTTTATTTTACAATTTGGGGGAAATTTGGGAGCATTAGTTCTTCAAAAATATTGTTCCTGGAGCTCCTTCTGTGGCACAGCAGGTTAAGAATCCAGTGCTGTCTCTGCAGCAGCTTGGGTCACATTTGATCCAGTGCAGTGGGTTAAAGGATCTAGCGTAGGTCACATTTGATCCCTTTCCTGGGAACTTCCATATGCCGTGAGTGCAGCCAAAAAATATATACATTTTTTTTCTCACCCATTCTCACCTCCCTTCTTTCTGGGGCTCCAAAAAGCTATATGAAAAGTCTGTTACATAACAAGACTTTTCAAAAATGTTATATTTATTCCAAGTTCTTCCAATTGCATAACTGATCTATATTCAAATTTGCTGATTCTTCCTTCTTTCATTTTCAATCTATTGGTATTAGTGTATGCTTTAGAAGTATTTTTTATAGATGTATTTTTAAAATCTCAGATACTGCATTTTATTTTTGAAAATCTCATTTAGTTATTTTTAGAGTTTTTATTTTTCTGCTATTTATTACTTATTCATTCACCATAATCATAGTTTAGCATATTTATAATCTGCTAATTCCATCATCTGAGTCATTTCAGGGTTGATCTTTATCTTTCATTATCTTGATCTTATTTTTTTATCTTGTCACATGTCTGTGTCATGTTGTTTTTGTTTATATATATATATGTACATATATATAATAATAATAATTTGGATAAATTTAAATTGTACCCTGGACTTTGTAAATGATACATGTTCTGGAGATTTCCTTAGTTTCCCCTCAACAATATTACTTTTTGGGTTTTTTGTGTGTGTTTATTTCTTTAGCAGACAGTTAATTAGGCTAAACTCAAATTCCAATGTTGCTGCTGCTGGCAGTCACTGAAATATTTATTTTAACTTTAACTGGGATTCTTAGAGTCTGCCAGATACATGAGTCTTGCAAGAGTCAGCAAAAGACTTGGGCAGAGATTGTGTGCAGAATCTGGAGCATCATCTCTCACTTCTGCCACACTTCTACATGCTTTCTGGCTGTGTAGTTGACTAGAACCCTGCCCTCTCGTGTTACAAAAAGAAAGACTTCAAATTTCTTTCCAAGTTCTGGAGATCCCTCATGCCCCCAACAGACTTCTGTCAGTCCAATAGTTACAAACATACCTGCCCTTCTTTCCAAGTTAAGGGCTGCCTCTAGTTTCTGCTTACTGTGTCACTCCCCAGTGAATTATTCTTCGTTATTTTAGTTATTATTAGTTGTTATTTTCTGTTTCAAGAGTGTATAGTTATCTGCAGTATAATTAATCCACTAAAAGATGTGAAACGTGCCTCTCAGTGTGGCTTTAATCTCCATTGTTCTTAATATTAGAAAAACAAAAAAATAAACCAGCTCTTTATGTTCAACAGGAAATTCATTTATTCTTCGGTGAATTATCAATTCCTATATTGTTCATTTCTCTGCATGATAGTTGGTCTTCTTTTTCACTTTAGGAGCTATTTACTGATTAGCGAGGCAGTCCTGAATTTGTTAAACTTATTTTTTCTTTATACTTGTTTCAGAATTTTGAGTCACAGGCATTTAACAAATATAAATTTAATGAATGCATGGGTAAATAAATTGATCCAATATATAGTATAAATTTTTCAGTTAGTGGAGATACCTTAGTTTCATAGGACAGTGTAGATATTTAGAGTTAGCAGACATCTTTAATCCTTACAACAAAATTCAGCACAATTTATTGCTGAACTGAAATGCTAGCTTTCTAGCCAAATATAACAGCATTACCATATCCTAGAATTAATGACATGATAGTAAATTAAAATTGACTTTGCACTTGTCCATGAATACGCTGCTTAGCATTTTCTTTTTTTTGGTATGTGTTTGCATCTCATTTTCTGATTTCTTAGAGTGGGATCTTGGAGGGAAAAAACTAATTAACGTCCAGAATAACAAGTCCACAATATGAAACAAAATATACCTTTAGTAATAATTTACCAGTTGAGACGCTGTCCTTTCTTCTAGATTTGTTTTCATAATTATGCTTTCATCATTTCTAATGAGCTGTCAATTACATATGCAAATTAAGTGGAGCAGAAATTAAAGAATTTCTATATTAGTATCATAACAACTGTGTTTTGATTTTATGCGATGGATATGATTCATGCAAACTACTAACAAGGGTCTTATATCTGGGGTTGTTCTTTATTTTTATCAATCATGTATATCGGCTTCAAGTGATATTTATAAATATAATTTAAAATCTTATATTGAAATTTGGAAACTGCCCAATTTTGTCTTTTATAAGGCCATACAACTGCAGCCATAAACAGGCTGCTAAGCATTCTAGAACTTGGTGTTCTGGTTACTGTTCATAAGCTGAGGGTTGAACATCTGTCCTCTCCCCATTGCTAGTATGTAACAACTATAATACTATGGGCTTCTTTGACTGTAACTGTTCCACCTCATCCTTCAGCCCAGGACTAGCCTTCCACATTGATGAAGTGATTTTCCTGCCACCTCTCTTGCAAGCTAGTCCTGACCCAAGCTAGTTAAAGCACACTTGAGATGGAGCTTTCAACTCACTGTAGATCTGTTGAAAGGATGGATGCATGTAATTCAGTCTATTTATTTCATTTTATAGGTTAAAAAAAATAGAACTAATCTTGTGAATGGAGCTCATTGAGATCAAACAGCTAATGTGGGACCTGCTTCCAGCTGTCTTTCCCTGTAATTCAGGATACTTATATAGTAAGTTTTGCCACTTACGTTTTATTAGAGTTGATTACAAAAAAGGTATACCCTGGCTTTTAAGCTTATTTACATCCTCCAGGAGCTTAGCCTATGAATGAAAAAATAAAATAAAAGACTCAGAAAAATAACTGCAACGAATTGTTGAATACATTTCTTAAAGCAATGGTTTCTACCTATGCGCTAAGGGAAACATTGAATTTAATTTTTCTCAGCTATATGACAAAACTTGACAAATGTGTAAACTTAATCTTCTTTTTGTCTAAAAGTAGGCAATTTTAATGTTGTGGGAAACAAAATCATTTGACTTATGGAGGTTACCTTGTTTTTAAGTGCTGTGTGGTAAGAGGTTTAGCGTAAAGTCTAACCAGAGCCCAAGAATGATTTGTGTTATGAAAGGGAGGAAGCGCTATCACTACAGAGGCAGTAAAGAGGTCTGCTGGAAGATCCCAGCAACATTTTGCAGTTAACAATCAGACAGGGTGTGCATAACTGTGCATGAGAGAACTGTAGATACTTGGAGACATTTTTGTTCTTAGGTAGTAACTACATTTTTTACAACTTTCTTGAGATACCGTAGGCACATATAAAATCATATATATTCAAAGCGTAAAACTTGATGTCTTGATATAGGTACACATGGTGAAAAGAGCAGCACAATCTAGCTAAATGACATATTTGACACCTCCACGTAGTTACCAGTTGTGTGTGGGGTGGTTGTGGGTAGGTAGGAGGGGGTAAGTAGATTCAACTTAAAATCTATTCCCTTAAATAAATTTCACAGATACAACCCAGCAGTGTTAGGTACAGTCATCAGGCTGTTCATTAGATCTCCAGAACTAATTCATCGTGAATAACTGAAACTTCCTACCCTTTGACCAACACCTACCTCCTCCGTGCCTTCTGCTCTGCCACTGTCCCTGGCAACCACCCCTCTACTCTCAGAGGCCACGAGTTTGGCTCTTTTAGATTTCACATATAAATGGGGTCATGTGGTATTTGTTTTTCTTCGTGTGGTCCATTTCACTTAACACAAAGTCCTCTAGTTTCACCCATGTTTCTACAAATGACAGGATTTCCTCCTTTTTTAAGGATGGATTTCACATGTATGTGTGTATATATATATATTATATATATATAATATATATGTATAATGTTCCTTATTCATTCACATGTTGGTGGGCATTCAATTTTTTTTCCGTATCTTGGCTATTATGAATAATGCCACGGTTAACACGGGAAGGCTGATATCTTTTCAAGATGCATATTTTAATTTCCTTTGGCTATATACCCACAAGCAGGTTTGCTGGAGCATGTGTAATTTTGCTTTTAAATTTTTGAGGAACCCTCCTTACTGTTTCCCATAATGGCTACACCACTTCACATCCCCACAACAGTGTTTGAAAGTTCCCTTTTCACTACAGCCGCGTCGATACTTGTTATCATTTGTCTTTTGACAACACTCGTTCTAATATCTCATTGCAGTTTTAATTTTTATTTCACCAATGATAATATTTTTGCACATGGACTTTTCATGTATTTGTTGCACATTTCAATGTCTACTTTAGAGAAATGCCTATTCAGACCCTTTGCTAATTTTTAATGAGATTTTCTCTACTATGTTGTATGAGTTCCTTACATATTTTTCATATTAATGTGTATAACATTTGCCAGTATTTCCTTCCATCGCATAAGATGCTTTTTTACTCTGTTCATTTTTTTTTTTTTTTGCTGTGCAGAAGCCTTTTTAATTTAATGCAGGCCTCCTTGTTTATTTTTTTGTTGCCTGTACTTTTGATGTCATCAGAAAAAAAATCATTGTCAAGATCAATGTCAAGAAGCTTTGGCTCTATGTTTTATTGTAGACATTTTACAGTTTCAGGTCTTACATTTAAATATTTAATCAATTTTTGAGTTCATTTTCGTGTGTGATAGGAGTCCAGTTTAATTATTCCATATGTACTAAACAATTTTCCCAACAGTATTTATTAAAAACACAAAAAATCCTAAAACTATTATTTCCCCACTTTGTGTTTTTAGAATCCTTGTCAAAAATCCATTCTGTAAATATGTGTGTTTATTTCCAGAACCGAGACTGTTTGATTGGTCTGTGTGGCTGTTGTATTCCAGTACTGTACTTCTGATTACTATATTTTTGTATATTTTGAAATCAGGAAGATCATTACCTTTAGCTTTATTTGTTCTTTAAATTGAAATATAGTTGATTTTACAATATTGTGTTAATTTCTGCTATACAACAAAGTAATTCAGTATATATATATTCTTTATATATTATATATATATAATTGTATATATATATATATAATTTCTGCTGTACAGCAAAGTGATTTCAGTGTGTGGTGCCACTTTGCTGTGTGAATACTTAAAATATGTGTGTATGTGTATATACTCTTTTTAAGTATTCTTTTCCATTATGGTTTATCTTAGAATATTGGATATAGCTCCCTGTTCTTTAGTTTTATTCATCTTACCCAAGTGTGCTTTGGCTATTTCGGGTATTTTGTGGTTCCATGTAATAATGTTAGCATTTCTTTTTTTTTTTTTTTTTTTTTGGTTTTTAGGGCCGTGCCCACGGTATATGGAAGTTCCCAGGCTAGGGGCTGAACTGGAGCTACAGATGCTGGCCTACAGCACAGCCACAGCAATGTGGGATCTGAGCTGCATCTGCAAACTACACCACAGCTCACAGCAGTGCCAGATCCTTAACCTACTGAGCAAGGCCAGGGATCAAACCCAGGTCCTCATGGATACACGTTGGGGTTGTTACCACTGAGCCACAATGGGAACTCCAGGATTTTTTTTTTTCTATTTCTATAAATAATGTCATCGAGCTTCTGATAGCGATGATACTGAATTTGCAGAATAATATAGGTAGTATAGTTAGTTTAATAACATTAATTCTTTCAATCTATGAAATCAAGATAGTTTTCAGTAAATGTCTTTAACCTCTTTGTTAATTTTTTTCAAAGTATTTTTTTTTGTTGCTATTTTAAATGGGATTGGTTTCTTAATTTCATTTTTGGATAAATCATTGCTAGTGTATAGAAATTCCACTGGATGACTAGAGCAGAAATAAAATAAATAGAGAATAGAAAAACAATAGAAAAAATCACAAAAGTAATAGTTTTTTGAAAGGTAATCATTATTGACAAAACCTTAGCTAGACTAAGAAAAAAGAGAGAGAAGATTCAAAGTAATAAAATCAGAAATGAAAGAGACATTATAACAACTACCTCAGAAACAGAAAATATCATAAGGGACTATTATGAACAATTACATACCAACAAATTGGATAATCTAGAAGAAATGCATAAATTCCTAGAAACACACAACCTACCAACAGTGAATCAAGAATAGAAAGCCTGAGCATAACAAATAAGGACATGGATCGTAATCAAAATCCATCCAAAGAAAACTTAAGACCAGCTGGCTTCACAAGTGAATCCTACCAAAGAAGAATTAATACCAAGTACACCTTAAATCCTTCCAAAAGATAGAAGCGGGGACACTTTTAAAGCCATTTTATGAAGCCAGCATCACCCAGATACCAAAGCCAAGCCAAAATTCCACAAGAAAAAACTATAAAGCCAATATCCATAAAAAAACTATAGGTCAATATCCATAATGAACATAGATGAAAAAGTTTTCAATAAAATGCTGGCTAGCCAAATTCGATTACACATATAAGGATTATACACCATAAGTGAGTGAGATTAACCCAGGGATATAAGTTTGGTTCAACATACACAACATTAGCAGATTAAAGATAAAAACTACCTGATCATCTCTGTAGCAGCACAAAATTCATGTGAGAAAGCCCAGTATCAAGTCATGATTAAGAACGTTCAGAGTTCCCATCGTGGCTCAGTGGTTAACGAACCCACCTAGCATCCATAAGGATGCAGGTTCAATCCCTGGCCTTGCTCAGTGGGTTAAGGATCCAGCATTGCCTTGAGCCGGGGTGTAGGTCGCACATGGGGCTCAGATCCAGTATTGCTGTGGCTCTGGAGCAGGCCAGCAGCTACAGCTCCGATTGGACCCCTAGCCTGGGAACCTCCATATGCTGCGGGTGCAGCCCTACAAAAGACAAAACAAAACAAAAAACTCTCAATAAAATAAGTGTATAAGAAACTTACTTCAACACAGTAGAGGTCATATATGAAAAGCCCACAGTTAAAACCATAATTATTGGTTTAATAATAAAATAATTATTAAATAAATATTATTTATTAATAAAATTAATATTGATATTATTAACATTATAAAATAATAATAAAAAATAAAAACAAACAGAGAACGCTTATTCCAGATTTGGCAGAGGAAGCATGCACACTCTCATCACTTTATTTTGACACTGTACTGGAAGTTTTAGCCGCAACAATAACACAGGAAAAAGAAATATAAGGCATGCAAATATGAAAAGAAGCAATAAAATTACTCTGTTTACAGAAGACTTCATCATAGAAGAAAACCCTAGAGATTCAGCAAAAAACCGTTAGAATATATGAATTTAGTAATTGCATTTTAAATATTGCTAACTTGATTCCCCTAGTTACTTCAAAACCATTACCCCAAATTTTATAATCTTAAATGTGTGCCATTCATCAAGTTTGAGTGAATCAAAGACATAGACTATATAATAGCAGGTGCGAGTGGAATAGTGTCTTTGACTAGATGTCATACCTGGGAGTTTGGACTTTGGGAGTTTTCTTGATGACAATTGAAATTTTCACAGATTTAGAACAGGTAAGTCAGTTGGATGTTGGTGTCTAGGTTTTCCAGCACTTTGAAGTGGAAATTACCTCCTTTGCTCCATTATATTCCTTTTGTTCCTTTATCAAAGTTGACTATGCTGACTATATGTTCGTGGGTCTAGTTCTGGGCTTTCTGTTTCTGCTCCATTGATCTATTTGTCTGTTCTTTCACCAACACCAGACTGTCTTAATTATTATATTTTTCTAGCAAATCTTTACACCGGGTATTATCAGGCCTCTGACTTTATTTTTCTCCTCGAATATTTTGCTGGCTATTTGGTGTCTTTTGCTGCTATATAAACTTCAAAGTCAATTTGCTAATATCCACAAAATAACTTCCTGGGATTTTGAGTAGCATAACACTGAATCTGCAGATCAGGATGGGAAGAAATGACATCTTGAGGAGTTCCCGTGGTGGCGCAGTGGTTAAGGAATCCGACTAGGAACCATGAGGTTGCGGGTTCGGTCCCTGCCCTTGCTCAGTGGGTTAAGGATCCAGCGTTGCCGTGAGCTGTGGGCTGTGGTGTAGGTTGCAGACGCGGCTCGGATCCCGCGTTGCTGTGGCTCTGGCATAGGCTGGGGGCTACAGCTCTGATTCGACCCCTAGCCTGGGAACCTCCGTATGTCGTGGGAGCGGCCCAAGAAATAGCAAAAAGACCAAAAAAAAAAAAAAAAGAAATGACATCTTGACAATCTTGAGTCTTCCTACCCATAAACATGCATTGTATCTCCATTAATTTAGTTTTTATTCAATTTTCTTTATCATAGTTTTATAGTTTTCCTCATATAGATCTTACGCATATTTTGTTAGATTTATACCCAAGCATTTCACTTTGTGGGATGTTAATACACATGGTATTTTGGCTTCAATTTCAAATTTTACTTGTTCATTACTGTTACATAGGAAAACTACCGACTTTTTAAAATTAACTTTGTATTTGTGATAACTGCTCATTAGTTCCAGGAGTATTTTTCCTAATTACAGCTGCCTTAAACAACACAAGGATTACTCCACGTATAACTTAGAGTCAGCTCTCTGTATTCATGGTTCCTCCACATCTTCAGATTCAGCCCACCACAGACTTTGTAGTGTTGTAGTATTTACTATGGGAAAATATCTGCATATATGTGGACGTGCACAGTTCAAACTCATCTTGTTTAAATCAACAGCATTTCAAAATTTCTACATAGATGATCATGTCACCTATTCACAAAGGCAGTCTTATTTATTTCTTCCCAATCTGTATATCTCTATTTTTCATGTCATATTGCATTCACTAGATCTTCCACTACAGTGTTAAAAGGGAAAGGTTAGAGTGGCACGCTTGGTTTGCTCCTCACCTTAGTGGGAAAACTTTGAGTTTCACACCATTAAATGTGATGTCAGCATCAGTTTTTCGTGGATATGCTTTATCAAGTGGAGAAACTTCTTCTCTATCATGGTTGGATTTTGATGCTATCTAAAAACATAGTTAATTGAATATTTTTAAGGGGTGTAGGATAGGATTGGTTTAAAAAGACATATATGAGTCTGGTTTGTGATACACTGATGTTATAATGTCTTCGATATATAATGAAGTTGTCTAACATAGTACTGAGTTGGTTAATGTGGAGTTCAACAGACAACATAGGGCTAAGTATAGAAATCTAATAGTTTCCTTTAACAATAATAATTCCTGTGTTTCCCAGTCTTGCCTGGAGAGAAGCTTGTTAAAAAGGGCTTGCCTACTTTTTAGGTTAAAACTCACAGAATCTTTAAATCCTACCCATTCTAGACAAGTCTAAATAGATTTCAATAGAGTATTACTTCCTCTATATGCAGGAGTCTACATATAAACAAGATAATTTCTGTAAGTAATCTTTCATTAGAAATAAAAAAACATAATTTACAATTTACAGAAATGTTCACTTTCTTAAAACATTGATGGCTTTTTTTTTTTTTTCTAGGGAAATAGGGCTTGGGAATGATGAATCATCGTAATTTGAAAACTGGCAATTTAATTTGGACAAGTACATTTCCTTCCAAACATTGTTGTATAAATGATGTGCTTGTTTAATAAATAGTGTCCTAATTGTCAATTTAAAAAAAGACAGCAGGAGACATAAGGCAGGGTGACTAGAGCATAGTGTAAACAAGAAAATAAGACACTTTGGAAATATTTAAAAGCAACAAATCAATCTGATAATTAGAAACCTTGGCTACTAAATCATAAAATCAAAGAAACAAACAAGAAGTCATTCAACACAACAACTGGATAGTTTTATGAATTATAATAGCTTATGTGTAACCTTCTCTGAACAAAGGCAATAATTTTCTTCTTTTTGATAAACAACATTGGAACAAAGAGAAGATTCTCTTAAGGATGTGATTGAGACTCAGAGTAAGAGAACAAAGAAAAAAAGCAAAACATTAAATAATTGGCCTCCATCTGTTTGTGTAAACGAGGAAAGAGAGTGGGTATGTGCCCAAGGAAATGTTGCCCAGGATGACTAAGAGAAGACAGAATGAAATAGAGAAATCTAAAAAGACAGTGGAGGCTTTGGAGGAAATGATAGCAGATTTTTTTAAAGACTTTAATTCAAAGTAGAGAACAAAGCTGCTATTTCTCACAATCTCAGCTGAGGCCAGAATTACAGCTAACCTCATCCTTTTCAGGTACAGAATGTTCTAATGGAACTGCTGTTTCGGCCTAAGCCAAGAGTCTGAGCTCAAAGCCCTCACCTTAATTCACTGCAGTCTTGGCTATGACTAGGGAAACTTTACGGATATGCATCTTGTTGTTTCATTTCTTTATTTTTTATTCTTTTTTATTCAGTATATGAAAAAAAAATCAAGGACATTCTTCCTCACCTCACAGTCTTGAAACTCACCCTAAGTCACCATTTTTAAAGTGTCAAAAAAAGGCCAAATAACATAAAAAACTTTCTGAATTAAAAGCATAATAGAATTTTCTAAGACAGAGAATAATCTAATATGAGAGATAGCTGTTTATGAAAGTTAAACAGGAATGAGTGTGGAAATTATGTTACATAAGAAAGAGGCAAACTTGGGAGAAGTAATAGGTAACTGTGAAAACTTACATATATATTATATATGTTATACACACACACACACACACACACACGCGCGCGCGCGTTTGTTCACGTGCACATACACAAACTCTGTCCCTGCCCTCAGGGAGTTCACCCTGTTGAAGGAAAGAGACAAAAGTGGATGACTGGAGTGCCAAATACTTACCACAGTGGTAAGTAACAGTGATAATACACCAGAAACCAGTCCCAAGGAGTGTTAAGCAAAGAGCAGAGCAGACCCTGAGGAATGAATGTGCGGGGTTGGGGGACAGGATAGGGGTAAAGTACATCCACAAAACAGACTCACCATGATGCATAAGGGTGATACCTATTTAGAATCTATGGAAGAAAGAAAGCAAAGGAAAAAGCTATTCAAATATGGACTGGACTGGACTGGGGACGGTGATGGACACTGGGAGATAATTAAGTGGATGAAGAATCAGGTGGAGTAACTTGGTGGGAATACGTAACATTTTTGTTATTTCTTTTTTTTTTTTTGTCTTTAGCCTAGCTGGATTTTATTTAATTTGGTGTCCTTCAACCATCAAATTGATATGAGACAAAGGTAACAGTAAAAATAACATAAAATATGGCAGATGATAATATGCTAGTGCTATTGTTAATGCCTTGCATCTAACTTACTTTGATTATCACTCCTCCATGAGACAATGGTACTCCTGTTATTTCCATCTTATAAATGGACTGTCACAAGATTTCCACCCTTATTTGCCCTGTCTTTATTGACTGGTCATAGTCTTCCACTGGCCTACGTTATTGAGTACAAGAGGATTAAGAGAGACTCAATAAATCCCCTAGATTCTAGACACAACTGATATTCTTTGGTAATCAAAGTCAATAGGACCTATATTTTTTTCTCAGTAACCCAAGAACACAAGTGACCATAGGACATTCTCAGCTTTTATCCAAGTGACTTGCAATCTATCAAGCTCAAGTTGTGAAAAATGGATGCAAACATTGTAGAAGAAGAGTTATTTCAGGTAACAGTGAAAGAGATCATTCATTCAGATGCTTGCTTCTGGGTCCATGTGTTTTGACTAAGAGGGAAATGGAACCATGTACTGGCCTGTTCTGCATCCTGAAAGATGCATGCCAACTTCACTGTTGGTCCTGTCACGGGTACTCAGAGAGTACTTCTAGCAAGCCGGCTTTTTCCAGGTGATAGGATGTGTGATCAGACCAGTGGATCCTACGGGCATAAGTGCACTATCAAACTCTGATGTAAATTTATCACCTTACCAAGAAGTCACACTGAGTGGAAGAACATTAGTGTGAATGAGGCTTTCCTTTAGTAGTGGTGATGGCAAAAGATTTGAGGGCAAGAAAGACTAAGCTATGTCCAGAATCAGCATCTATTTCTGTGAGCTGTCACTCTGTGATAGGAGGAGGTCCAAGGTAACTCAGGTGTCTCCAGGTGGCTGCTTCATCCACCCATGGTGCTTTCTCAGGGGCTGAGCTCTACCCTCTGCTCTTTGTGACTTGGATACTAACTAGTAGCTAAATTGTAGAGTCCATGTAGAGCATTCCCAGCTCTGTGGTCATTTTATACACAGGCTCGCACAGCAAGTACCAGAGTGTACCTGGGGCAAGAGGCTGACTGGCATTTACAGATTGTGTCACTGCTTCCACCTGCTTATACAGATCTCTGCAGGGGAGCTGAGCTTTCACATGGGGCATGCATGTTATGCACCCATCTCTATTCCGGGAGGGGCATACATGTAGCTTTGCATCAATGTTCCAATTTCATTCTTTACAAGTTCCTGATCACCCATGGCATCTTTCACACTAAGCAGAGTGGGCAGTTTGACACTCTGCTAGAGGTCCTGCCCCTCACTGAGAAGATATCACTCAACACATTTTCTGGGCCACCCCTGAGAGTGATGTGCAGACTATATTTTCCAAACATGGAAATAGGCGTGCATGTAGAATTACTCTTCTTTATTCTCAGATTCCATATTTGTTCATTTGTCTACTTGCTAAAATTATGTTGCCCCAGATTCAACAGTCCTGGTGTTTTTACAGTCATTTAAAAATATACATAAAGTGGCAAAAACAACATTGAGTATCCAGCATTCACATTCCCAGATGAGGTCGAACAAGGCATGCTATATCTTCTTGTTTCAGCCCTCAGGCTGTAAACAAGCATCTTTTTTTGTGATCCATGAGGTGCTATGTTTTCCACATTTTTGTGCTTTTTCTCGGTAATTTTGCTGTTATAAATGGGCCCCAAGTGAAGTACTGTCTACTGTTCCTGAGCAAAAGTAGGCTGTTATGTACTTTATTGGGGATGGGGCACTTTTAAAAAAGCTTCATTCAGTTTTGAGTTACAGTATCTCACTGGCTATGAGTTCAATTTTAGTGGCTCAACAGTACATGTTAAAAGTCCTCTTTAACCAGAAACATGTGTAGAACAGTGTTATGTGTTCATCATTTGATGGACACACAAGACCAGAGTCTGACAGGAAACTATTTTTCTCCTAGGAGCAGTGGTTCAGTATCTGCTAATTCAGTGGCTGAGGCAGCTGTATAGGACATAACTACTGCAAACAGTGAGAACTGACTCTATGTGTCTGCGCATGTGTATGTTACATATATTTCTTCATGTTCTTCAATTATTCTTGAAATGGAACTGACACTATTACAATCAAGAGGCAAGGTGTCTGTTTCCTTCTTTTAAAGCTGGATGGGGGCTTATAACTTGCCCGATGAGAAGAGAAAGTGCTGGAAATGATGCTCTACAACATCTGGGGTCGTGGCCTCAAATGGATACAGTTTCTACCCTCTTTCTTTGGAGCCCTGCTTTGTCACATGAGACATCCATGAGGGAGGAACCATGAGAAAGTGATAACGCTTAAGGGATCTTGTCTGTTTCAGTGCCCAGATGTTGAGGCAACAGCCAGTGTCAGTCACTAGACATGCAATGACCAAGTCACCCTATGATCCCGGCCCCCTCCTGAAACAACAGAGAAACTCTGAAGGAGAACTGCCCAGCTGAAATCTGTTAACTGCCAGAACTGCAGGAGATAACAGTAACAACAAAAGTGGTTGCTTTAAGCTACTATGGTTGAAGTAATCTGCAAACATGCATCGTCATTGGAACAGACTATACTGCAATAAAAAGGAAAAAAGAATCGATGCAGTTGCTGTTCACTTTCAGCGGGTATCAAATGAATCTAAATGCCCATCTTTAAGAAAGACTCCTGAGGGGTCCAGGGTGGGGGGTTGAAGGAGGGCAGAGCTACAGTAAGATTAGGGCCCGTGGGAGTGTGCGCCCTCTGCTTCTGCAGGTTACGATTTTCAGATCTGCTCAGACCCGATGGCAAGCAAGCCCTCTCCATGCATGGATGGAATGCTATTGCGTATACCCGACCTTACGGTTTCTCAATAAGATTAATGTCAGTTCATTCTGGGGAGCTCTTGGTGCTCCCTGGTCAGGCATTCCATCTCCACCTGAGCCTTGTAACATGCCAGGAGCTCCTCCTCAAAGGAAGGCGACTGTCTGCAGAGCCTAAATAGATTTTAATCCCAAGCAACAGGAGTGTAGACTACGGCTGCTGCTTTCGGCTCACTGGAGGCACTGTAGAGCAACCCTGTCTGATACATCACTTGAAAGCACCATGGAATCTACTGGATCCTAAGGCCCCCCTGTCAGGGCAGCTGCATCAAATAATGAACCTGTATCACAGCCCTCAAAACCCCAGACTTACAGATAATTCCATGGAAAACAGTATGGTGGTTCTTCCAAAAATTAAAACTAGGCTTATCCTATATCCAGGAGATCCACTTTGGGATACAAACAGAAAAGAATTGAAAGGAGGGAGTTAAAGAGATATTTGTACACTGATGTTCATAGTCACCTTATTCACAACAGCCGAAAACCGGAAGCAACCCAAGCACCTTTGACTGATGAGTGGATTTAAAAATGTGATATACATGTAATGAAATATTACTCATTCTTAGCAAGGAAGGACGTTTGGACATACGCTACAACATGGATGATCTTGAGGACATTATGCTTCGTGAAATAAGCCAGTCACAAAAAAGACAAATACTGTATTATTTCACTTAGACGAGGTACTTAAAGTAGTCGAATTCCAAAAAAAAAAAAAAAAAAACCCTGAAAGTAGAATGTTGGTTGCAAGAGGCTGAGAGAAGGAAGAATGTGAAGGTTTTGTTTAATGAATACAGAGTTTCGGTTTTGCAAGATGAGAAGAAATCCGGAAATCAATTACACAATATAAATGTACATGACGCTACTTGACTCTACACTTCAAAATGTTTAAGAAGGTAAAATTTGTTTCACATGCATTTTACTACAAATTAAACTTTTTGAAATGATCAGTGGTAACCAAGGCCTTAGGGATACATACCTGGAATATGGGAGACTTTTTGGACAATGAAACTACTTTGAATGATGCTGCAATGATCGATGCATAGCACGCATGCATTTGTACTGGGGGATACCTGCCTTTGTCAAAACTTATAGAAAGAATATAATGGAAAGAATGAACCCTAATGTAAACAATGTATCATTCATGAATTGTAAGAATGACACCGCGTTAATGCAAGATGTCAATAAGAGGTAACTGTATGGGGGAGGGGCAGGGAAACAGATGGGAACTTTCTGTATTTTAGTCTAAGTTTTTCTAAAACCTAAACCTTCTTTAAATAAAATATATTAACTTTAAAAACTGTCAGATTTAAGGGTTATTCTCTAAATGGATCAGAGCAGCAGCACCCATGTGGTATGTGCTGTCTCTAAATCCTAAAGATTCTCAACAAAGATTATAATTTATTTTTTCCATTATACAGGGAATATATTTTAGCCATTATATACAAACCTAATCCAGACTGTCAGGCCCCTAGAAACTTCATTTATGTACAAATACCACTGAAATTCCTCTGGCATAATATCTCCAACTAAAACTTCCAGGGTTTTCTTACGTTCTAGGTAACAAAATACGTCATTTGTGTTATGTAATGGTATGATGTACTAGGAGAAATTAATATAAGTTCTTGCATATTATGCTAAAAAGGGCACATCAAATTGCTATAATCCTGAAATAACAATGCAGAGGTATTTCTATCCTTGCCAACTGAAACTGGACTGCTTCCAATTGAACATATTAATTGGGAGTGAGAAACCAATTATTTGATCAATTAGTAGCTGCATATCTGTTGCCAGAGCTGTTTGATTTGTTTGCATAAAAAGGCCAAATCTGGAACATACCCTGCAATTAATGCTAACACCTAAAAAAGCTTGCTATCATCCATCGTCCCTCAATATCAGTTGTGACTTTTAACTCAATATGTTAAGGAATCGAGGTAGATATGCTGCCACTTGTTAGGTACTTTCACTCCAGCTGCAATAAAGGAACTAGAGCTATAACCACAGAATGGGTTCCTGGGTTCTCTCTATCTGCTGTGTGATTGACTCACAAGCTCTCTGAGCCTAAGGCCCTTTGGATTGTGATGGACTCATGTTGAGCTGAGTATACCCCTTCTCCATTACACAGCGACCTTCTTAAATGGCTCTAAGTACTCTGGTGGAAAAGCTTGGAGGAAGACTCACAGTATACAAATGTACAGACAACTGCTAGGAACATACATCTTCAAATATCACTAGCATCCTCTTCATTCAAGGCCTTGTGACTTTGTTAGCTGTAGGAATTACATTTCAGGCCGTAAAGTCTCACTTTAGTTTCTCAAATCAGGTGTCGGCTCTTCAGACTTGTGGTTGTATGGATCAAGTAACCTCTTAGCGGGCTGTACATCTATGCTGTTCCTTTGGATACAGGATCACTTAGTCACTATTACAGATTGTGAAGAGTCACAACACTGACGGTTCCTCCATCCTTGAAGTCATTCATAATAATGTGACAATCTTATATCTGGCGGCTAAGAGCCACAGGCAGCTGTACCCTGCTACTAGGAGACCCTGGTCTCGCTGAAATCCAAGAGCTCAGTTCCCTTTAGGAATGCCCCCCTGTCATTTCCAGCTTTCAGGATGCTGGTGATTTCCCCTACTATAAAAATTTTAAATACGTCAAAGAAGAGAACTTCCTGTGGGTCTTCCTCGGGGTATACTTAGGATGTGACCGAGTTTAATCACAGACTAGGTCCCAACCAGGGGTCACACCAATGTTCACTTCAGGTGACTTCTTCCTCCACAGCAGGCCAGGAAAGTTCTGGGTGTCCACCTTTTAGATGATACACCACCACTCAATCCAGAGCCCTATGAACCCACCAGACAATTTATTATGCATGCTTCCTGTCCCTCAAGCAAACACATCGCATTCTGCATTTGGTTGAGTACACCTATATCAACAAAAATACTATCTCATATAATCTTAGATTGTCTTTTTTGATTAGGCTCTATTCCTATGCATGTTTCCCAATTTTTTTTTCTTTTCTTTCTTCTTTTTAGGGCTGCATCTATAGCATATGGAAGTTACCAGGCTACAGTGTGAATTAGAGCTGTAGCTGCCGGCCTACTCCACAGCCACAGCAACACAGGATTCAAGACGAATCTGTGACCTACACCACAGCTCATGGCAATGCTGGATCCTTAACCCACTGAGTGAGGCCAGGGATTGAACCCGAATCATCATGGGTACTAGTTGGGCTCATTTCCACTGAGCCACAATGGGAACTCCCTTTTTTAGGGCTAATTTCTTGATGATAAAAATTCACAAGCTTTTATAATTCCTGCATATTTTCCATCCACGTGGTGTGAACCTTGCTTGGTTGGACATACTGGAATATTGGAATTTTGCTTGCATTATGAATCTGAAAGAAACAAAAGTAGACTGAGTCGAAGTAGAATCTTAAGGAGGGGAGGCATTCCTTTATGAAGCACCTTCCAGGTGAAGCCTCTGCAAATTTTTTTTTAAAGGAATGTCTAGTTTACTAAAATTGGGAAGAGGGACCTCATTCTTCTACAAAGGGTATTAAGAGTTATTCCATTTGAACAATTTCATTTGAACTACATGGGGGTCCCCTGTTTCCTGTTAGAATCCTGCCTGATGAAGTGGTTAATACTAAGGACAGGGACCCTCAGCATCATATCTTCATATTTGTTGAATGCACAGAAGATATCCTTATAGGTGAGATGGGCTTCTGAAAACCTATGACACAAGTAGTCTCATTATTACACGGATATTTTCAGACATGGGGAAAGATGGGATTCTGTTTGGGGGTCAAAGCTTGGACAGGTGTCATAGTTGCTTGGACTGGGGTGGAGGTGGTGAGAATTCATGAGATTATGGACACACCGCCACACGAGATATAACAAGACTTGAAGATGGAGTAAATACGTACACTGGGAAAGACAAATAAAAAGCAGATATAGGGAACTCTGTGGTAAAAGCAGGATTGAGAAAACAAGTGTAATTTGGACATGACGATTTTGAGATACCACTGACCATCACAGTGTAGAGAACAAGGAGGCAGTCAGATACATAAATACAGAGTCCAGACCAGAGCTTAATCTGGAGACATAATTCACATTAGCATTATTATTAAGTAATGATGATTTCTAAATAACCAATATGGTGCTCAGGTGATAAAAGGAATTCTCTAAACACGGGGTTCCTGTTTTTATGGTCTTAAAGAAAGTCTGAGATGGTCTGTACCCATATACCCCTTCTATTAGTGGACAGGGACATAGAGCAAAGTGAAGAAGATTTTAAAGAGAATAAAACCCACAAGTGTGAAATATACAGATGATAAAATAAATATTGCAATAGATACAATTCTGAGTATAAGGCAAACCACAGGGGGCTCCATTTCTTCTGGATAAAGTTAGGTTTATGCATCACCTGAAGAATTCTCTGTAGCCCCTGACAATACCTCACTGAGCATATAATTGCCAGAAAGGTGGGAAGGAATTAAGCACTGTAAGTAATATCCTTTGTAATGTCTCAGAGAAAGGTTAAGGAAATTTCATTTGCTATGGGGAGATGGAAATAAATTAGTTGAAGTCACCATGGAAAATCAGGCAGGCAGGAACAGATAGTGATAATATTCAGAGGAATAAATATGAGATTGTTTAAAAATAGACATTTTAATTCACAGAATAATAAATGTGAGAACAATTTTAAATGGAGAACTAATGCAAAAAGCATCAAGATTTTTCAGCTTAAGGTAGAAAGCATTGGATGTCTTTATAAGACAAGAGAGTTGTTACATTTTTTAATTTTTATTTACTCACAAATGTTAATGAGCAGGAAACAAATCAAAGCAAGCCTTGAACCCAGAAATCCCTTTAACATTCTCAGAAGCCTGAGAGCAGAGACGAAAAAAAAGTTTGAAATTGGATGCCCTAAAGTCTTTTTTGGAATTTGACTCTTAGTAGTCATAAGAGTTGAAACATTTATTCAAGACTCCCTACCTTTGCATTTCTTCTTTTAAGGAGATTGGGTTCTATACTGGGTTCTAATATAATAATAATAACATATTTTTTTGTCCATTGGATATGAACCTGGTGTGCCAGCTGGTCAGAAAGAATGATGGCGAGATGGACATCAGGGATTGTTTGTAGTGTAATCTGGTGGGTGGGAATGGGGATAAAAGAAGTTGAAGTCACACCTTCTCAGGACTTAGAACTGCAGGGACTCATGGGTTTCAGAGATAAATGCATGATGAACAGGAAGTTCAGGTGAAATACAATGAGTTTCCCGCTTCTGTCCTGACGTGGAGATATGGATTGGGGAAGATGATGGGGGCGGCACTGGTGGGAATTGACCTCTGGATGGTGCTCTGCCCTCAGCCCCACTAAGCCCACCTGCCCAACTTTACGTATCCAAGTGACACTCTGTGTTAGGGAGGGTGAATGTGGGTACAAGACAAGCCCACTTCCAACCAGCAGTTGGGGTTAGGGTTAGGGTTACTCTAATTCTGGACTTTACTGTAAAGTCTAGAATTAGAGTTGATCTTGGTTTGAGATTAATTTAGCAGATCAAAAAAATGCATTTAAGAATGTGATTTTTTTTTTCCCTTCTCTTCCTGCTGCTTCTCATGAAGTCGGCCTCATCCTAAGGTTGACACATCACTACGGGCAGCTGGGAGCTGCCAACAGTGGACCCAGATCTGCCGCTCGAGCTGGGGGTGCAGCTGCTACCCCTTGGGAGAGAGTCCCCTAGAGACTGTGTGATCTGCAGCAGAGGAATGGAGAATGGGACTCTGCAAAGCAGCCACAGACACACACACGCCCTTAAGCTAGAGAGCTAGTGTCTGAACTCCAAAGCAGGAATGTGAAAGTCACAATTACAGAGAGCTTTTAGAACAGAGGTCATCTACTCTCAGAGGCACCTATAACCCCATCACCATATTACAAAGTTATTAACAAATGGAAACACTCCTTTAACTCCTCGTCTTACCTCTGGTCCCAACTATAAGCTAACTTATACATTTTATTCTCTTTTCTCTCCTTGGTGAGGACAGAATCAGTACACAGGATGTACCATAGAGTAGGCATTGCTTCTGAAGCCTTGACATATGTTAACCTTTCCATCATCTCAACAAAATGATGATGTAGCTTCTGTGATTAACTCCATTTTGTGGATGAAGGAAGTGGCACTGCATGCAGCTAATATGAGCAGCACAGAGATAGATGCTTGGCAACTGGCTACAGACTCTGTGGGTTTTAAGCCCCAACAATGCCCTTAAGTTTTTACCTAATTTAGGGCTATAGAGACACTGTCAGCTCAACTACTGAATAGGGATTAACATTCTGCCCATTCTACTTCACACAGCATTTTTGTGGATACAAGAAGATAATATTTTGGAAGTAATCTGGAAACTATGAGACCTCAAACAGATATAAAGTATACTTTGTCTTTTTTTGGGGGGGGGGGCTTTTTAGGGCCATACCAGCGGCATATGGAAGTTCATGGGCTAGGGGTTGAATCAGAGCTACAGATGCCGGTCCACAGCACAGCCACAGCCACAGCAATGTGGGATCTGAGCCACATGTGTGACCTACACCATAGCTCACAGCAACACTGGATCCTTAACCCACTGAGCAAGGCCAGGGATCGAACCCGCATCCTCATGGATCCTAGTCATGTTTGTTTAACCACTGAGCCATGAAGGGAACTCCTAAAATACACTTCTAACAATGTAAAACTTCACAGGTGGTGAAATTCTTTCCCTGAGATTATCAAGATGTTGATGCATAATAGATACTGGAAGGATACAGTCTAGGGTTATTAACCCAGCAACAGAGACCTGCCATAGCCATCAACGTTCAGATGGTAGAGCTAGAGAGCCTTTAGAAGCCATTTAGTTAGATCCCTGATTTTTTACATTGAGACTGACCCAAAGTCATCTTGCCTGTGGGACATAGAATCCTCCATGTAAAGCAGTCCCTGCCTGTCCTACTCATTTTTATCTTGAGTGCATCAATCCAGGACCTGCACAGACCCTCGGGAATAGCACCGTCATTGTGTCTAGAGCTTAGAATGTCTGGATGCCATCAGAGGCTCTTCACATGACCCCAAGAAGTATTTGTACGTAAGAAGTGTGTGTGTTTTCCGATGAGTACATTGTCATTTTTAGCAGATCAGCAGGCAGCCTATTGCTCTCTTTTTGGATGAGTTGAGAGCAGCTACTCCAGGAAGGTGATGGCAATGTTTAGTCTTCCAAATATGTTTCTATAATTTACTAGCTGGGTGACCTTGAACAAGTCTCTGAACCCCGATGCCCTAAGACACTGGTGGCCTAGGTAGAATATGGCAGATTTTAGGTTGTTGTTGAATTAATGAACGAGGGGGTAAGGGCATGGACTCCATATAAGTCAGCCTCACCACAGCAGTGCCACATGGCCAAGCTCAGCACAAAGCAATAACACCACCATCACAGTTCCAAAGATTCTGGGCCAGGTGGGGTTTCTCTGTTCTACGGTTAGCCATTCTTCTGGATCAAGAAAGATAGCCAGGACAGATGCGATGGCAGAACCCCAGAAGAATGAGTCTAATATATGAGAAACGTTTAAGTATCTGCTTATATCATGTGGTTAATATCCCATTTAAAGCAGCTCACATAGCCGAGCCCCAAATCAAAGGATAAAGAAGTAGGTTCCACCTGCTATGAGGCCACTTATAAGTGCTGTGTGGAACCTGAATTGGGAGGTAGGTATGAATGGGCTGAATTGGGTTCCCCCAAAATCTCTATGTTGAAGCCCTACCCCATGATATGACTGTGTTTGGAGACAGGGCCATTAAGGAGGTCATCGAGGCTAAGTAAAGTCATAAGGGTGGAGCCCTGTTCCTGTAAGGTTATGTCCTGATAAAACAGCAGAAGTGCACCAGGAGGGCGCTCGTGCCAAGGAGACGGTGCCGTGTGGACACAGTGAGAAGGTGGGGTCTGCTCCTCAAGGAAGGTGATCTCCTTGAAGCCAACTCTGACAGCACCTTGGTCTTGGCCCTCAGCCTCCAGGCGTGTGGGCAAATCCATCTCCATTAATCCCCCAGTCTGTGGTATTTCCCTATGGCACCCTAAAAGACTAACGTGGGGGGTGTGTCCTGCTCTCATGGAGACGGGAGGGGGAGGAGGGAGTGTTTGTTAAATAATCTATTTCACTATGCATACACACTTTGTCTTCCAAACCCACTTTGAGTCTGACAGAGGTCGAATTTAGAGAACCCTGCCACCTGCTTGAGAATGCAGTCAGTAGGTAACAGAACAGGGTGTTTAAACAAGGACTTTTTAAGTCCTTTATTCTTATTGTATAACCTTTCTCCTCAGTAGAATGCTGCCTGGTCGCATCCATCCAGCAGAAGAACAAGAGGTGTGTGTGGATGAAGGACCACGCCTCTCAGAGCCCTGCTGATAAAGCACAGAGAGTGAGACCATGTCCAATGACCCAATGACGTGCGAGCAGGACAAGCTGGATTACGGGGGGTAACGTGTATCTCGGGATACACTGGCGAAACCCCAGATGAAGCTTCTATTCCATTACTCAGAAGCAGGGCAAGAAGAGCATGTGCCCAGGAGGTTCGCGTGAACGTGGATGAGATAATGTATGAATAAAGAAATGGGCCCAAGAAGTGTGCACTATCACACTGAACAAGGACAGTCTTTACTGTTATTTTGTTACAACTTTCAGCCGGACAGAGCAAATGGCACAACTCCTTTGTTTTCAAGACTTATGAATAAAAAGGGGAATTAGTCCAGTCTTGCTCATCACAGAATCATGGGGTGTGTGTGTGTGTGTGTGTGTGCATACATGTGTGTGCACGTATCTGTCGGTGACCTTAATTATCTCTGCTATGATCATAGAAGAATTAAATATATGGTTTAACTCTCAGGAGCAAGCTGATTTCCAAAGACTTTGAGTTAAATTCCCATCAAGATCTACCCTCCAGAATTGTCCTGTCTATTAATACAGTAACAGCTGACTGCCCTGTCAACCTCCTCCACACACACGCCAACACAAGCACACAGCAACACACACTGCACACACAGACCTCCCCAACAAGCATATCATCAGCCACACTAGCACACCTGCGTGCACACATAATTTCTCTTTTTCATTACTCACATGATATCATCCTGTGCATCTCATTTCACCCATTACGTTCTGGGATTTTATGACTCCCCTTATCAGCGTGCATCTATTATATTTAATGGTTACTTTTATGAGTTAACCTGAGTGGGTTATGGGACGCCCAGATACTTGGTTAAACACTAGTTCTGGGGATGTAAACGAGGGCCTTTGGGATGGTGGGCTGAGTGAAGTAGATGGCCCTCCCCAAAGTGAGTACGAATAGAACCAAAAGGTAGAGGAAAAAAGGATTTTCCCTTTCTCTTCTTGACCACAGGAGCCTGGGTGTCAGTCTTCCTCTGCCCAAAGCAGTCCTGGTTCTCAGACTTGCAGACTAGGGCTGGAATCTACACCACTGGCTCTCTGGCTCTCAAGACTTCAAACTACACCAGTGAGCCTCCTAGTTCTGCAGCCTGGGAAGAGCGGGTGGTGTAACTTCTCAGCCTCTGCCATCGTATGAGCCACTACCCTATGAGAGATCTCCGTACACATGAGGACTACTGGTTCTATTTCTCTGGAGGCCTCTGGCTAACATCCCGTATGGATCCACTTTCAATTCCCACATGCTTTCAGACCTGCGCTTGTCTTTTCGTGCCCCTAGTTTGAGAGCAGATACTTGAGGCATCAACATGGTGAACTTCTGCCATCATTCTCTCTGGACCTATTAAACTATACCATGCACCACTGGCACATAATAGACACTCAGTAAAAGCTTTCAATTAAAATGCGCTAAGTAGTAAATGAACATACTCTAATTTACATACAGAATATTGTATTTTATTAAGAAGTTATCATAGTTTATAACATCTAGATCTTACATCTGTAAAATAAAAAATTCTGAAATCTGATTTCAAAAGTAACAGGCATTTATTATATGGATTGAAAATAGTGCTAATGAATGTAAAAATATTTTAAAATAAAATCGAAAATCCTGTTTAGAATATGTCTCTGTTAGTATTTAATGACTACCCTTCTAGTATATAATTTATAATTTCATATTATACAGAACTGAGATCACACGACATATTTTATCCTCCTATTTTCAGTTAATATTATATCTTGAATATTTTCCCATCATTAAAAATTTTGTCAAATATGTTTATGCCTGCATGCATAAATCAATAATAAAATGATTTAAGTGTGTTAATGTAATCATGCCATGATATGATTAAAGTGAATACATTAACAGAATCCTTTCCCCCATATGGATACTTCCTTTAAGCCAAAGCGGTTTATTACCAAAATGACTGTGTACTTAGTTCGTAAGCTGAAGTCAGATGTCCACAGAGGCTAACGTCTTCCTCACAAAGACTAATAAACTGGTATACTTAATACCCTCGCACAATACTGGACAGCGGATATGTGCTGCATGATATAAATTTCATCCTGTAAAGGTTAAGCTGCTGTAATATTCACTTAATACATTAATAGGCTCTGTGGATGAAAATAAAGACGCTAGCGTGAGACAAGTTGTCTGCCCTTGGGTATGAACAAGCTGTTGAAGGACCAGCTGTATTCACGTGAAATAGTTGTAGAATCATCCTAGAGCGCGAGACCAGAAACACACAGGGTAGACAGTCAGTAGCGGTGGAACAGGAGGTGGAGAGTCCATCTGGATGGATGCAGAGACCCTGGAGAAGCTGGCCTTGGCTCTGGTTCCTGAACAGTGGAGGGTGATGGGGGACTAGTATTTACTCAGTGCCTGTTAGAACTAGTTCTCATCTCCAGTCACCTTTGGCGTCCTTCTAGAACAGGGAGTGGCCTTCCCATGTGTACACTGTCTGACTCCATAGCGATCCTCTTTAACTGGCTCTGTTAATGGGGTACGTTGAAGGAAAGGGGGACATCATGGCAGGGAATGGAATAATCAAAAGCCATGATAAACATGGGTCTGTGAGTGAGGATGAGCAGTCCACAAGCCAAGTGTGTCAGGAGTGGATTGAAAGCACGACTGCGATAAGGTTAAATGGACACAGTGGGTTACACAGTGGGAGATGCTAAATATAAAAAGAAATCAATCACCCAGGAGGATACCTTCGGACACTGATTTCCCAAGTGGTCCCTTAGCTGCCTGACTCCAATTTTGTATTTGGTTGACTTAAAACTGCTTAGTGGAGTTCCCGTCATGGCTCAGTGGTTAACGAATCTGACTAGGAACCATGAGGTTGTGGGTTTGATCCCTGGCCTCACTCATTGGGCTAAGGATCCGGCATTGCCGTCAGCTGTGGTGTAGGTCACAGACGCAGCTCGGATCCTGCGTTGCTATGGCTCTGGCGTAGGCCGGCGGCTACAGCTCCGATTGGACCCCTAGCCTGGGAACCTCCATTTGCCACGGGAGCGGCCCTAGAAAAGGCAAAACAAACAAACAAAAAACTACTTAGAGAGAGAAGTTAGAAAAATCTCTATTATTTTGGAAATAACCTAGCAGGTGTGTGTGCATGTGTTCATGTGTGTACTTTTTCGCACACGTGTATGCATGCACGCATGTGTGTATGAAATCATCAGGTCTCATCTTCTTTATCATAATGAAAATATAATCGATTTTTAATGACAGTGAACTGAAGGCCCTTTTACACTCATTAATAGTGATGATTTTCATGTTCTGTGATGATGATTAGGTATTAAAAGACTTCACCCTAGCCCTCAGAGTGCTTGGAGCCTGGTGGGAGAGACAAATTACAGCAGGTGTTATGAAGGCGTGGTGTGGGGTGCCATGAAGATAGACAGGATGGCGGCTGATCTGGCCACGCAGTTCTGGACAGTCTTCCGCTGGGAGAAGCGGACTGACGTGAGATCTTTGGGAAGAACGGTAACCTGTGGCAAAGAAGGAAGGAAGGAACACTCGGGCAGAGGATTCATGTCAGAGTCTTTCTAATTTGACACATCAAGGCTCCTTTTAGAAAGAGGAAAGGAAAAAACCAGGATGGGTGAAGTGTGGGGAAGACGAGAAAGCATCAAGACACAGGCTATCGAAGGGTCAGGAGGGCTGGATCCTGCCCGGCTTGCGAGTCAAGGTAAGAATTTGGTCTGTACTCTAAGAAAAATGAGGAGCCGTGGGGTTTTCAGCAGAACCTTGATAGGATCAAATCTGAGTTAAAGGAAAGGGTGAGGATGAAGACGAAGAGAAGCGATGAGATGCCAGATGTCATTTAGTCAATGACTGGGCAAAGCGGAGCAAGTCAAGGAATGCCGGCCACAAGTGGCGCTAAGGACATTGTCATCATGTTAAAAAAAGATCCGGGTTTTGCACAACAGTACAGGAGAAATGAGAAGGAATGCAACTTCCATGTCACAACCTACAGGACGTCACAGCGATTTAAACCAATGAAGGCAGTACAGGATGATAGATGAGAGACCGAAGTAATTAGATAAGATCAGAGGTACCAGAGCCCATCCATCCAAGTCAAGCTCAGGTCCTGACACTTACCAAGGGTGACGGGTACAGCCAATTATCGAATTGCCATGATCCTTACCTTCTGCTTTCATAAAATGCAAATAAGCATAATTCCCATTGTGGAGAGTCTGGAGAAGGATTATATGATGTGATGTAGGTAAAGCAATTAGCATGGAGCATGTAATCTCCCAAGAACATTAAATGGGCCTGTTTTTTTTACAGAATTCCCAGCATTGTTGTTATTGCCATGCTATTCTTAGAATTATCTTAATCACCACTGTTTGAAGAGCTTTAATAGACATACTCTTTGGTATAGTCAAGGATTAACAGGACCCGTTTTCTTGATTGATGTGGGAAGTGGTAAGGGTAAGGGAAGAATTTTGAGAAGAGAGATTTGGGGTTGAGTCCACCTGGACTTCTACACAGCACCTAGTAGTTTGGGTAGGAATCTGCTACAGCTAATACTTGCTGAGCTTTAGAAATAATTTGCAATGAATCCTTAAAACAAGCATATGAGATGGGTATGACAGTGATCCCCTTTTTATGGGTGAGGAAACTGAGGCGTAGAGGGATCGAGTAATTGACTGAGGACTATTCGGTTAATAAGTACAGAAGCTGGAACTTGAACCCCAAGTATCTCTGGCTCCAGAATAAGCAATGCTTAACCACAAGGTGACATTGCCTCTGTTGTGCTACAGAGGGCGGAGGTGAAGATGACTTGAATTACACTGCTACTGGATGAATTTCTGATTCCTGCATGGGGTGGTGTGGGTTAAATCACACACACAAAAAGGCTATTTCCTGAAACAAATTCCCTGGGAAACTCATGGAAAGGGATATGACATAAAAGCAGTATTATCATTTTTTTTTCTTTTTTCAAGGTTTCAGCATAAAAGATGTGTCCTGGATTCCACATATCGTGGAGTTTCATGTACCATTCAATCATCAGGGCGAGCAAATGAAAGTGGTATTTACAGATGGATCGCGTCTGCAATCAGCCTTGAACTTCCTGTGTCCAATTGAAGAAATGATTTTCTTTGGTAATGCAACATTTGATGCAGATGGATAGCCAAATTATTCCACAGTGCCCGAACACTCCCCAGCAAAACGAGGAAGACTTGAGTCAATTTGATTTGTGCAGAGAACTGCTATTGCTCAAACTAGCCAACCATCACTAATGTTTTTGTATGAAGCTGATGAGTTCAGAGGTCTCTGGGATGAGCAGCGGCTGTGGAATCAGAAGAGACGTGCTACGAGTGTCCTTCAAGGCCAACTCAACAGCATCCCCCTGCTTCCCTGACTACTGGGAGCAGAATAAATGACTAGGAAACACTTGGTGTATAATTTGTGCATTTTGGCACCATCAGAGCATCATATTAGACTTGGAACCTTTGCGGGTAACACCAATTTGTGGATGCTGCTGATGAGAGTCATTTTAAGACGTTTCCCTACCCAAAGGCCCTGAATCCAAGTGAGAAATTGTTTCATATGCAACCAGGACATTACAGCTGGCTGTAGCTCTACTGTGGTTGCTCCCAATTTCCTGCTTGTTCAACCTCCATCTCCTGATGACCCAGCTTGCTCCCTCTTCCACCCGAAAGTGGCATGTCCAACTCCCCAATTTCCCCTCTGCCTGCGCTCCTGCCAAGGCCACTGCAAGTCAATTAATCCTTTCAGTGACATAACCACGCCTGCCTCTATCCCTCCCAGACCCACCTACACTGTCTCCTTTCGGCAGGCAGGCATCCCTGCTTCCTCCCGACTCACTAATGCAGGTCCCTGGGAGAAGGGTCAAGGGTGTGGGTGTAGCAAAATGGGGCTGCTTATTTAGAGTTGTTACCAATTTACCAAATATGCTGGAGTCATCTCCCAGGGGCCCTTTGGGATACAGCCTGGGGCACGCTGAGGATTTAACAAGAAGGAATGGGGTTAGAGTTGGGTGGATCGATGTCCAGCCACACCCCCTACTCAGGATTTCCCGACCCTTCCAGGCCCGCCTGCTGGGGCCCTGTGCTGAGACTCTCTCTCGCTCAGCGATGCTCTTTTCTCTCATGGTCCTGCTGTCTCTCCTGACAACCTGCTATTCATTGGTCCCCCCGACCCTAGATGGTCAACCCAGGTCTCTTTAACTCTGAACATCCATGACCAAGATTCGTTTTCTTTCCCAACCTTCTCCTAGAAACCATGGAAATAAAGGGGTACAGCCAGTCCCACTGGATCCGAGTAAGGAGACTTGGAGGCCAAAAAAAAAAAAAATAGTGGGAGTACAAATTTCTCTTTCAAGACTGGAGGAGAGGTCTGACCTCCAATTTTACTGCCCAAGAACCACAGTTTATATGAAATACAGTCGCAGTGGCTTCACCCCAAGAAAAGGAACAGAGACAGAACATAAATTAAATCCACACATCAGCATCTCCAAATCTCACCTCCAAACCTCACAGACCTTAATACACCTTAATCTGTTTGTTTTACATCTTTATTTACTTGAACCCCTGTTTCTCTACCCACCAACTAGACTCTAAGTGCCTTGGGCTCGGTGGCAATATTCTATTTATATTTGTATTATCTTCTATGTCACAGAGGTCACTTGAGGGACACTATTTCTACCTTGTGCCTCGCTATGTAACATTGAGTGCATCATTACTTTAGCATTTGACAAATTATAAAGGGCGTAAGGTATTGAATTATTCATCACTGACAGAGAAGCAAACTGAGGCACAGAGACCATTCCCTACCCCAAAGTCAAAGCCACCATAAATGCATAATTCTGTCCACAAAAAAAAACTATAGCAAATGACTACCCAGGGAAAGCTATCTGTAGTCCATGCGTCCATTTATCTGTCCATCCACCATCTATGCATCCATTCCTCCATTTATTTATTCGTTTATCTATTTGTTTTTTTAAAAAAACCGCACCTGCAGCACATGGAAGTTCCCAGGCTAGGGGCTGAATCAGAGCTATGGCTGCTGGCCTACACCACAGCCACAGCAATGCCGGATCCAAGCAGCATCTGCAACCTATACCACAGCTCACGGCAATGCCAGATCCTTAACCCACTGAGCAAGGTCAGGGATCCTCATGGAGACAACACTGTGTCCTTAACCCACTGAGCCACAATGGGAACTCCATTCACGCATTTACGTATCACCAACACGCTCTGTGTTCATTATGTACCAGGCAATGTGCTAGTCACCGAAGACATGCTGTGAACAAAAAAGATGCCGATCTGTATCCTCAAAGAGCCTTCAGTGCGGTGGGAAAGCAGACAGTCATCAAATAATCAAAACACACATTCAACGGATGCAACACGAGCTGGGTGCGCGGTACAAACGCTCATTAACCACGTGCTCCCTGAAGACCTGTCAGGCCCGGTCTGGTACCTGAGGATGCATCACTCTACTCTCGAGGCTTGTGCCCCTGCCGCCAGCCACCCATGGGGTTCCGCTCACCTTGTTCCCAGGGCCAACGCCGTCATCAGCCAGGGGCAGTGGGAGGGTCCTCGGCATAGCACCAGAACCAAGCACGGGCTTCTCTGTGCTGCTCTGTTGGTTTTGATGCTGAGAAGGGACTGGGGTTCCTCTCCAAGTCCCTAAACTCTTTTTTTTTTCTTTCCTGTGCCTGGAAAAAAAGTAGAAAAAAAGAGCAGGGTTAGAACTCTCCTGAAGACATGGTGGGATAGAAAGAAGGTGCCCTCCCTTCATGGGATGCTCAAAATGAGGGCATGTTCACTAAATACTAATTTGTATGCTGAACCAAGGGGGCGTCCATCAAAATCCAAAGCAGAAATATCAGCGAACATGAATGGACTGCTCACACCTGCTCAGCTGCCCTTGTCAAGTTTAACGAAGCTCACGGCTGATTGTAGAATATTGTTCACATTGTAGCCCGGCTACTTAAATGCTCTCTATATTTGCCATGCCACAAGTTTTAAGTAAATAAATAAAAGTTTAAAAAGATAACAAAAATTTCATAAAGGGACTGTTGCTCACCCTTTATCCATACGTCTCCTAAGGCTGTGATATAGTTTAAACACACAACCCCCCCAAAAAAAACCCACATACACACACGCACACAAATGCACACACAATGGGAATTTAAGATTTTTAAAGAAGAAAAATGCATAACTATTAATAGCATCCAAGATTTTGGGAAAAATGTGATAATCTCGTCTCCTTCATGAGGGGATGTTCGTTACCGTTTACTCTTGGGACCAGGGAAGGGAAGGGAGAAAGTAGGAGTATGGGATTCAAAGATACACATCACCCTACATAAAACAGGTAAACAACAAGGATTTACCATAGAGCTTAGGGAACTATATTTAATATATGGCTTATAGTGGAAAGTTAGAAAAATGTGTATGTATAATCTAATCACGCTGCTGTGCACCTGAAACTAATACAATACTGTAAGTCAACCATACTTCAATTAAAAAAAAAAATCTTGAAGTCAAATGGATCTGTGCTTCACGATCCCATAACCTTGGGACATGACCTGTTTGTGGGTGTGTGTCTCAGCTCTCTCGTTTTTCAAGTTAGGATAAAAATCCCCATATTTTAAATATTTGATGACACCTTCCAAGATAGTGTCAAGCGGTGTGCAGGGGACGTTTGAGGACTGCAGAAAGGTTGCTCTCTACCACAGATCTGTGTTGTTCAGGAAGATAATGATACTGAAAGCATTCTGACAGCTCCGAGAACTTAAGCCGATTAATTTGTCTTTTCACTATGACTTTTAAAGAAGCAAATATGATTTTAAAATGTGAACTCCGAATGCATGTGCCTTGATCTGATTATATAAAGACTTATCTCTTTTAAAGGTGTTGGGATCCGAAAGATGATTTCATTATTTACTCCGCATGACACTATTCTGAAGTCTGCAGATAAAGGCATGGGGAGGCAACCCAGTGTGAACAGACAACAAATACCTCAGACATTTTTTTTTTTTAAATGAGGCGGTGTGGCATAGCTGGAAAAAAAGCTGGATTGGGGGTCAGAAAACCGGGTTAAAATTCTGGCTTTTCTACATCCTTTAGGCACTTTGCACAATATTTCTGAATCTCAAATCTCTTTGGTTAAAAAGAGGGTCAAATCTCTTCTCTTAGTATGTGCCAAAGCAGAAACTAAAGGTGGAGGGCCTGATCCACAGTCACGGTGCAGTTCACTAAGCTTACACTAAGACTTATGTGAGCAGTCTGTAGTAAGTAAATTCTTATCACTGCAACTTTCTCTATGTATAACTGAATATATATCTGTTTCCTGAGATAAAATTGGTTTGGACAAGTTTTTTGAACATTTGTAACGTGTGTTTCAGTTATAAGATAAAAGATACTAAAATGATGGCAGAAAGGCATACAGGGAAAACACAACTAGACCATACCTCTGAATAAATGAAGCATATCTTCCAATATTAAATTAAATTAGTGGGTTGAAAGCAACTATACTGGTTCACTTTTCTAACTTTTCAAGCATTCAGTCTTTTTTTCTTTCTTTCTTTCTTTTTTTTCAGAGCCACACCCATGGCATATGGAAGTTCCCAGGCCAGGGGTTGAAATGGAGCTACAGCTGCCAACCTACACCACAGCCACAGCAACTCGGGATCCAGGTGTATGCAACCTACACATACCACAGCTCATGACAACGCCAGATCCTTAACCCACTGAGCGAGGCTGGGGATTGAACCCACGTCCTCATGGATACTAGTTGGGTTTGTTACCACTGAGACACGATGGGAACTCCCAACCGCTCCCTTTTAAAATAAGGAAGAATACATTGTACATAGTATTTATCATCTCCATCATATTTCCATCCATTACAGCACTTCTTGTTATATTATTTGTATGTTTTGTCTTCTGGAAAGTGAGCGATTTTGACAGAGCAGTGGTGTCCTGTATTTCAGTCTTGGACATGAGGTAACCGCTGGGGTCACACAGATGGAACTGCTCCAGATGTACAATTCACCCACCATGTGGTCTTTGGCAAGTTACTTACTGAAGCTATCTCTATTTTCTTGACCTGTAAGAAGGGAGGCAGATTATTTGCATTGAGCTTACAGGGTTGTTGCAGAGACTGGGTGAATTTTAGACACTTAGAAACTAGCCTGGCCCAAGGCAAGCAAATCAATGAGTTGGCGATGATGTCATCTCAAGATGCTCAGTAAATGGCGGGTACGCAATGAATGCTGAACGGCTGAATGAGGCAAATGAATGAATGTACAAATGAAAGTGTGACAAATGCGCAGTACCGGGGGGCCGAAGGAAATCCAGATTTCAAACCTGAGATAATTTTATGCCCACGTCATCCCATGTGGGGCCTCCCTAGTTCAGGTTTTAGAATATGGGTTCACTCGGATATCGTCCACCTTTGATCTCTAAGGATTCTGAGATGATTAAGAGGGCCCTTTGTTTGAATTCATGCTATTTCTAAAAAACACACAGTGTCTAAGCACCTGTCTTTATCAATAGGATGACTGGGTTTTAGGCCAGATACTCATAGGGAAAATTATGCTGAAAAACAAATATTTCCATGAAAGTGATTCTGCAAACTCATACTGAGTGTTTCTTTTGTTCTTCTCTGAGGGCATTTTGATACACACAGAAAGAGAGAGAGAGAGGGTGCTTCCCCCCAATATAATTTCTTGGATCTTCCAACTTCATAAATGCTCTTGTTACTTATGGCAGCAACACAGTGGACAGGCACACAGTTGTGGGAAGAGGATGCAGCTCCATACAAACTGCTCCGAGCCCGTGAGCAATGGCCCCTGCTCAGACTCACTAAATGATTCATCAGCAGGTACTGGACTCCCTCAGCCAAGGCTGGACAGACAGGGCAAGTCCTGTGCAAATGCTGAAAACTGTGATTCTATGTGAAGAAAAGGCAAAGGAGCAAGTCTTAACCCTCTTTCAATGACTGGAATTTGCCAAGCAAAGAGTCTAATAGGTGACTCTTCGCAGCAACCTCCTCCACTCCACTCCTGGGATGCAGATGCTTTCTTTATTCATGTCCTGCTTCCCAAAGAGGAGGAGCCATAGCAACAGGCTTTGTCAAGTAGTGAGTACCTTCCTCTGATGGAACTCCTGACACTGAAAGAAAAAGAAGGAAAGGGAAAGCAAAGCAACATGGAGGTGCTTGTGTTCAAGCTCAAGTTCTCTAAGGATGAAGGTGGTCTTTCGACTACAGGAAAGGATGGACATAAGCAATGCTAATCCCCCTTTCACTTGATTCCTGAATTTAGTTGAAGTAAGTCTGGCATAACTACAATGTCAGTAACATTCTCCCAGGGAAGGAAAGGGTGCGATAACATAAGTCAACATTACATAAATTAGTTTATCATAGTCCATCTATGTTTGGGTGGACTGCATTAGCTGCAGTGCAAAACTGAAGAAAATTTAGACACTTGGCATAATCAGCTTCAGAGTTTGGAAAATGCCTCTGGTGGTTTTACAGATTATGCTTAGGGAAAGCTGGAGGCAAGGAATACAAGGAGAGTACTGCTGGGATTGTCCAGAAACAACTGGATGATTAAGATGATAGCCACGTTTGGGCATAGATGTGGCAAATATTTAACAGTTACAAGAATAAAAATGTACAGGACTTAGTCATTTATTTGGCATGGAAATTAAGAGAGTTGGAGGTGGAGACCAGGAGCAAACTGTAAATTATTCTTTCTACATCCCTCCTTTTCTTCCTTCTTTAATCTTTCCAGACATTTACAAAAAAAAAAAAAAAAATCCTGTATACAGACACTCTGTGCGGCAGACTGCAATATCCAAAGATGACCTAGACAATATATTGCATCCCAGATGGTCTTCCAACAACGTGATGTTGACTCTTTTCTATTCCGGGATGAGATCTGTATCACCTCCCCTTGAATTCGGGCATGGAATCATCTTCGCATCCAAATTTTCATGAAGATTATGTGATGGGAGTGCCTCTGTGTCGCTTGTGAGATCAGGTCATAAAAGTCGATACAGCCTGTGCCTGACTCATTCGCTCCCTGTGACAGCCCTTGAAATTCAGCCACCGCATTGTGAGGAAGATCAAACCGCAGGGGGAGGCCGAGTGCGGGTGTGATTCCATCACAGGTCTCAACTAACAGCACCTACTGGCAGCCGTGTGAGTGAATGAGCCACCACATGATTCTGGAGAAAGTGGTGAGAAACGAAGAGCCGAAATATTCTCACCAAGCCCTGCCTCATTTACAGACCTCTGAGTAAAATACATAGTGTCATTATGTTAAGCCACTAATTTTGGAGGAACTAAATACCTTAGCATTACGGAAACATCTTACTACATGATGAGACTGCAATGTATATTGAATAACACTAATTCTTCCTTCCCAACAAGATGTTCTCATAAATTATGCACATAAACACCTGATATTAATGCGATTGACACAAAGGATATGTTCGAGGTCAGACGGAGGTAGAACAGAGACTTTCTTAGTGATGAATGCCTATTTCAAACGCTCATTGCTTACCGGCGAGCACATGCAGAATTTTGGCACATGCCACATTCATGTTTTGGATGCTATGACTTGAGGAATCTGCACTATGAGCTGGTGAAAATGACCCCGTCTAACAAGGGGTCAGCCATTCTTAGCTGTCTCAACAAAAGAGAAAGTAAAGGTGTCCCCCCCATGTTCATAAATTGTTTGTTCGAAATTAAGATTTAAGGTTGCCCCTCGTAGGTCTAAGTGGACCACTGAAATAAACGGCTGTGGATTTTCCTTGGTGCCTGATGTTCTATTGACAGCGGACTCTAAAAATCCATCCTTGCTCCTACGGACGGGGAAAGTGTACCCTGCATTCGGCCACGCTGATGGGAGCAGGCGAACTCTGCGTGACAGCCCCCTGCGAGTCCTGTAGAAGCCACAAACAAACTTCGACATACGATCAGGTTTCCTGGGGTCAGGTGCCATAAGCATGGATGTAATTTTGCCCCTGGGCATTTATTAGCCTTCGAGTTCCCTGTCTTGGCTGTAGTTTGGGTGACATGTTAGACAGCAAACACGTGTGTCACGGTGGCGATCTAGGGCTCTATTTCCACGAGTGTGTGGATTTCCGGTCAGCGTGATTAACATTTTGTTTTAAAAATAATAAATTCTTTGGTTTAAGAAGCAGATGGCAAAAGGACTGGCATCGTTGCGATGAATGAGCCCGTAACAGGGGTACTTCTCGGTCTGGAGTGGAAGAGAGCTTGGCTATTACGATCTGAACTTAGTCTCTCAACAGCCTGAGAGAACTTACAAGAGGATAATAGTACAACTGAGCAGAAAAAATTCAAGGGTCTCAGAGTGGATAAACAGACTTGATCTGATAGCCAATAATCCAGGATTACAAGTGGTTCTGTTGGGTGGTTCAAGGCAAAGACTTTGTGTCAGAGGACACTGGATTCGAGTTCATGCTTAGTCATTTATTTGTTACTAAGTTATTCGATCTTTAAAAGCCTCATTTAAAAGCAATGGCAAGAGTTCCTGTGTGGCTCGGTAGGGTTAAGGATCCAGCATTGTCACTGCAGTGGCTTGGGTCGCCACTGTGGCACAAGTTCAATCTCTGGCCTGGGAACTTCTGCATGGTATGGGTGTGGCCCCATAAAACCTAATAAACAAACAAAAAATAAAAGCAATGGCATGATAACATTATGACAATGTGGTTAATAGTTATATACTATCCGGGATGCTGGGAGCTGGGTGTGACATGACACGCAGATGTGAAGTCAGATGAAGGGCTTACATGGGAGACAGAGATTTAGGAGTAATGATGGTATAAGATGGAACCAGAAGCATGTGATTGGGGGAGTGAAAGATCCAGAAATTAAAACAGAAGATGCTTCATATATCTCTGTGTCAGTATCACACCACACACCCTGTAAGAGCGAAGTGGAGCAGAAGAGGAAGAGGAAGAAGTGTTCAATACATAGGAAACTACAAACAAAAGGAGCAAGAACTACATAAAATTAAAAAGAGGGTTTCACACAGAATCTTGAAATGCAGCGAGTGGATAACACCTTATTTTTTAGCAGCCCATTCTGCAGTATTCCATTCCGTATTTTCAGTGTGTCTGGGGACCTCTGCATTGTAAGCGGAATATTTAGCCTGGCTAATAACAACCATAAAGCAAGCAATTAATCCTTAATATATTGGAAAGGCGCGGCTTCCCCATAGGTAGATATTTCCTTAGATGAGTGGTAGAACAGTTCATCTTTATTGTAAGTCACCAGCATGTTGCAATAATTTATCTTGGAATGGATTCTTGCAGCTCCTGCTCTTTTCTTCCTTATATCTAGTAACTGTCACGCTGTGTGACTAGGTGGATCTATTCTGGCTTGAGGAAGGACCCAATTTGAAAGAGAGTAGGGGTCCATTTCCAAGGAGAGGCGTTTCCTAACAAAGCCCTGCCGGGGAGCGGTGGGGGGTGGATTTCTACCGCTGCATCCTCCTGGAAAAATCTCTAAGATGCCACCTCATTCGGCTCTTGTTCAGAAGGCAATCTTCTTTGTGCTATTAGAGATATTCTAATCAGCATGCCTAATTACAAGGCTCTGTGAATCGCTTTGGAAGAAAAAAAAATTTTTTTGGAAATCTTCCTACAACAAAGGCAAAAAGAAAGAGACACATTGACAATCACTCCCCACACGAGGGTGTGATAAACCTACCGGCTGGACTGGGACACACTGATTCCAGATGTCAATTCCCCCAGCGTTAAGATGAATGTTCAAAATCGGGTGCCTTCAGATTTCTCATTGTATTCTTTTCCCACGAAGATAGCCAGTTGGAAGGGAAAATAAATTTTAGTAAAATATGGAGTCTATTCACTAAATTGGCTTGTAGCCTGGGATCTGCCTCTCACTGAGGTGATGGTCATTTAGGGTCTCTTGACCTCTCTCTTGAAGAGAGGGTTACTCGTTCAGCGGTTGCCGGCGTTACTACTACAGGGGTCCCTTTGTCTTATTCTTCCGGAAATTTAGGGTTCGTGATAACTTCCATAACACCCTTGAGTGAGTTCAGTGTGTGAGAGGCAACACAGCCTAGGGGTCACATGGCGGCTTCAGTGTCCTTTGATCTAACCCACACAAACAAGGTCGTCTGCCCAGGGAGCTCGGACTCTGGCGTGGAGTCCCTGCTCTGCCTCATGCTGCCTGTGTGATCCCTGTGCCTCAGTTTCCTTAACTGTAAAATGGGAGTGAAAGCAGTGGTGCCTTCCTCATATCTCCCGAGGCCTAACCGAAAGGATGTTAGCTGAGCAACGTCAGAACTGCATCCGGCACATGACTGCATGTAAGTGTTTGTTAAATAAAAAGGAGCCTTGATCTCCACAAGCCCCTGATAACAGCATGACCTGCAGTTGGGCACTGCTGCCCAAGTCTCTGGGCAGAGTTTATGTTCAAAGCACTTGGGGCATTGATCTCCACCTCTCTCAGCTTCGAGTCCCCACAGACCCTGCCGGCTGCCAGCCTTGACCTGCTGCTGCAACACATGTAAAAAAGGGCACGGTGTGGCCCAAGGGACCTTCTCCAGAATTGTCTTATTTGACCCCTTTTACTTCTCAGAGAAGAGCCATGGACCTGTCGCCTCTTCTATGTTACGGAGACGAGCCCTTCCGTCCAGTCCGGCACCCTTCCTGCCTCCCTCTTCATTCCTCACTCGGCCTCAACCTCCTTTCCCCCCTCTGGGAGCCCAACACCACTACTCACCTGAGGACTGAAGATACTCCTACATCTGTATATCCTGCCCCTTCCCCCCAACTCCTCTTCAAAACCATCCCTTCCTCCTCAAAAGGCCTTTTCCCGTGGACGCCACGAACGAAAGCCTGTTTGCCATCAATTCCCCGTTCCCCGAGGGCAAGTGACAGAGGCGAGTCTAATTTGGATCCATTCAGGATTCATTCCTTCAACAAATAGTTACTAAACTCGAAGAAAGGTGCTGGGGGAAATAAGTGAGTATACAAATATGCATTATTTTCTCCCACATTCATATAAATGGGAGAAAATTAAGCACATAATTTCCATATGATTTTCTTTCATCATTTTACGTCTTAATATCTCCAAATTAGTCCTTTAAAGGCTTAGGATGGTTTTAAAACACATTTGTCCCTGTACTATACACCTGTGATCAAGAAGTGGGTCCAGGAGTTCCCACTGTGGTGCAGTAGGTTAAGAACCTGACAGCAGCGGCTTGAGTTGCTGCAGAGGCAAGGGTTCGATCTCCGGCCCGGTGCAGTGGGTTAAAGGATCCAGTGTTGCAATATCTGTGGTCACAGCTGTGGCTAGGAGTCAGTCACTGGCTGGGGAACTTCCCTATGCCATGGGTGTGTGCGGCCCTTAAAAAAAAAAAAAGAGAAAGAAAAAAGAGGTGAGTCCAGTTACTCTCCGGGTAAATGTGGGTAAAGATTTAGAGACTCAACAAACAGAAGCTAAAAACAAGAAGGTGGAAGTGACACTGCGTCACTCCTGAGGTTGAATCTTAACAGTTTTACAAGATCTTAGAAGGTCACCCAGCTTTTACCGCCACTCCCTGGGATGCTTGTTTCGAAAAGGCCAACCTGGTGCTGTGAGGAAGTCGAGGAGAGGCCGTTCACAGGTGTGCTTGCCGAGCGCCCTAGCGAAGCACCAAGCAGATGGCCGGCGTTCTGGGAGGATTCCGAGCCCATCCTTCCAGACACCCATGTGATGTCACGGAGAGCAGGAAGGAGCTGTCTGTCCCGACTGCTGATGGGTGAGCCAAATAAAGGACGGCTGCGGCTCTGGCCACTGCATTACGTGGTGCCCTGCTGCACAACAGGGAGCCAGGGAACCAGAACACCCACGACACCACATCATACATCACTCCCTCCGTGAGCTACAGTCCAGATCTCCCCTTTCAGGATCCAAGGCCCGTCGCCAATAGTCCATCCCTAAATTAGCTTAAATATTTTCACTTGCAGGTTTCATGTGCTTTTGGGTCAGTGGAGGTTTCTCTGTACTGATGGTGGTAAAGGTCTCAAAGGGTCACATGGATTCCAACCAGCATCCACGGGGCTGCTTTGCTCCCCAATATAGCTTCAGGTAATGCGTCCCCTGAAAGCCTTTGGCAGGTACCTTCCTTCTGTTATGTAAGGACAAGAATACTGCACTTAAGAGTCAAGAGAGGAGTTCCCGTCGTGGTGCAGTGGTTAACGAATCCGACTAGGAACCACGAGGTTGCGGGTTCGGTCCCTGCCCTTGCTCAGTGGGTTAACGATCCGGCGTTGCCGTGAGCTGTGGTGTAGGTTGCAGACGCGGCTCGGATCCCGCGTTGCTGGGGCTCTGGCGTAGGCCAGTGGCTACAGCTCCAATTCGACCCCTAGCCTGGGAACCTCCATGTGCCGCGGGAGCGGCCCAAGAAATAGCAACAACAACAACAACAACAACAAAAAAAAGAGTCAAGAGAACTTTCTGTGTATCGCCGCTACCATGCCTTCTGGGTTTATTATTTCTCGGCCTCTATTTCTCAATTTCTAAAATGGTATTAAGCTAATCTCCACTAAAAGGTACTTGGAGAGTTTCTACGAAAATGATTTCAAAGGTAAAAAGTACTACACATAGACTTTAGATATTGCTATTATTGTTAAAGACATATATATCGTAATGGCATATCAGCAATATCAAGGGAATATTTTAGGGCAATAATGACTAAATTTATTAGAGATTCCAAGGGGTTCACTGTGCTTTTAAGTCCTAATCCAAGTAATACATGTACAGGTGCAGAAAAACTGATGAAAATAAAGTTTAGCTGTATTGATATGCTTGCACATTTTACGGGTGCTCTTGAAAATAGATTTCTATTTTCATTTGGAAACAGGTGTTTGGAATATATTTTGAAATGAGCTGAACAATGCTTATTCATGAGGAATTTTGCATCTTGTGACAGCTGAAGTTAATATTGACCACACTGAATTTTCATACCAGGCCTGGTATTTGAAAGCTGCAGTGATTCTAAAGGTGTCAGTAATTTAGTTATTATCATTAGCACAAGACTCTATGGGACGTTTTAATTGCAGATCATAATGACAGAACATTTATAACACTGTTCATTAATACATTATTTAATGCAAACCTATGAAAAATATAATTGCTGTTAAATGAAGTGTACCAGATAACATTCCAAGAGATTCAATTTGTAATAAAAATAGAGTTGCTTAGTGTTTGAGGATACAGAGTAGTCTTGGGGAACGTGAGGTATAGGAGGATTTTTTTAAAGTATGAAAATCACTTTGAAACCTGGTAGTTTGAGACATTTGCATCAGAAAAAATAATATCTAGCAATTTGGTATGGCAGAGTTTTGCAAATATAGATTCTGAAGGACAATTCTTCCACCACGAAATAGCGATACGCAGTTGGGCAGATTATTTAACCTGCTTGAGCCTAAGTTTCCTCAGCTCCAAAGCTGAGTAATTATGTAGTACCCATCTGTGACAGAGAGTGACAGCCGTTCACATTAAGTCCTCTGCCTCCGTAGTGGTCTCTAATGGCTTTTGGATCCTGGGGTAGTGAACAACTGCCACACCTTGGGGTCTTAAGACAGCGAAGGTGTACTTCCTGCTAAAGCTTGGCATCCACTGATGAATGGCTGGGTCTTTGCTCCCCAGCCAGCATCACACTCACTCTGCAACCAAGGCCAACAAGGAATCTTAATCCAGAATATTGATCGCTGTTATGGCAGAGAGAAGGAGAGGAAAGTACATATTACTTTTGGTCTCGTTTCACTTGGCCAAACAAGTCATGAGGTCCAAGATCACTGGGGCAGACAAGTGCATTTACGACTAAATATTTTAGAGCATCCCTTTTGACTCCAATATCCCCCTTCTGCTTCACAGACAGAATTCTATTTCTTAGGATGTAAAGAGACTCCACTAAAATGAAGGGTTCTCGCACTGCTAAAGGTAGCCACCTATTTCTGGTCTGTTATTGGAGAGGAGCTGCACTGTTACTGCCTCATAGTCTAGTTTACCTTTTGTTCTCATGGAAAGACCTACCAACAGCATCCCTGCTTCCTTTTAGAATAATTTTACTTTGCCTTCATGATGAGCCATTCAAACAGGCTGTTCCGTCCTCCCCATGGGGAAAGGTAAACAAGTAAATGAGTCTATAGAAATCAAATTCTCTCTTCTTAGACTCAAAGTTCTATTTGAAGTTAAGTGCCAATGAACCATAAAAATCACTGGAAATTTTGTGTTCATCAATATGGCAGACTAACCAATAGTGTCAACCATCCCTATAAAACCCCTCAATTTCTGGACAAATATCAAGTTATTTTGAATGCAGAGAGGTGACTGCAAGCAGGTAAAAAGAAGCTCTGATGAAAACAATTGAGATAAATGACAACTAGAGCATCGAGCATTACAATGAATACTAAAGCAGCTCTGAGGGAATGAAGAGATGTGAGGTACTAGATCAGTAACAACTACCTATTCCTGGGTTCTAACTCACATACTGGATTCAGTCAAAGTCTTGATCAAACCAGGAGCTCAGACTACTGCACTGAACCAGAGTATCAATTAAAAATAGTTTGGAGATATTCTACTCCCTTTCCTGGGGCAGCAACAAGGAGTGTGGCATTGCCTAACACTTTGGGCAGGTGTAAAGAAGGGCCCTTCAGTGTAGCTAAAACAATTCTAAAAAGGAAGCAAGACTTACCTCCCTGTTTCAAACCTATGACAAAACTACAGTAATCTAGACTGACATCAGAATGGAGAACCTTTCATCTTCACTTTCATTCTTCATATTCCATTAGTTTTCAGTAAAGAAATCAAGAGCATTTAATAGGGGAAGTAGAATGTTTTAATGAACAGCACTTGGATAAATGGATACCCATACACAGATTAATTCGGACTTCTTTCTCATACTATATACAAATTTAACTCAAAATGAAACCAGATCTAAAGATTTAAAACTCTTAGGAGAAGGCATAGGAGTAAACCTTTGTGACCTTATGTTAGGCAATAATTTCTAAAATATGAAACCCAAACACAAGCAATTCAAAAAAGAAGGAGAAAAAACGAGAAGAAGAAGGGGGGGGGGGGAGAGGAGGAGGAGAGAGAAAATAGAAGGTAAGTGAAAGAAAGAAAGAAGGAAAAGGAGGAAGAGGGAAGCAGTCGATGAAATTCACAAACTATAGAAGAAAACATTAGTAAATAATATATCGAAAGTAAAAATATGGGATGGTTTGGGCCTTTGAGATTAGCAGATGAAAACTATCATTTATATATACATTTATCCCATTTTTGTCTTAGAATCTATTTTCAGTATACTAGCCAGGGGTGTCCTTTCCTTTCAAAGGTCCAGTAAGATCATATCACTCCTGGGTTCCAAATCATGAAGTGGATCCTGATCCCATTCAGATGAATAGCAAGGTCCTTGAGATGGTTAACAAGACACCAAGGAACCTCCCTGTTATTCTCTCACTCCTTCCTAACTACTCTGTCCCCCTCACCACCACACTGGCCTCCTTGCTTCCTGAAAAACTAACAAAAATCCAAGCACAGTCTCAGTTCGGTTCATCCGCTCTTCCCAGTGTCTTGCAGGCTTTTCTCCTGGATCACTAAATGTGTCCTCCTACGCCCCTGTGAAGTCAGCAGGTCTTTGTGTGCATGCCACTCCTTCTTCCCTTAAGAGTCAGTTTAAACGTGCAGCCCCCCCTTTCCCTCTGGCACCTTGTACTGCATTGTCTGGCACTGATTTTGTCCATCACCATGGAGCAGAATACCATGTCCTGGTTACCAGTCCCAAGAGAGGACTCCAAACCCCTCTGTCCATTGCATATTGTTATCAGAGTCACCATGGAGGCACAACACAGTCAAGCCCTGGATGGAACGGTGCCCCGCCTACACAAGACAGAGACCCAGCAAAACCAGTCTCCATGGTGGGCGTCGGTCCCCCACGGTGAGGTTGTACAGGTGCCACATGACACACACACATTTTTAAGCAGAGAAAAGAGTGCTCATTTTCCTGTAACCAGGAAAGCTATCCCCACCAAGGGGATAAGCCCTGGCACAGGCTGTGCTCTTTATCTCTTGGTTGGAAAGTGTTTCAGGTCCAGGGCTGAGAGGGGATCAGAGATAGCACAAGGCTGCCTTTTCCTATGATAAACGTATCATATTCTAAAACAAAACAATTATTTATTTATGTTGCTGTATGTGTTTTTACACCAAAGCATAAGTTTTTATAAGGTCACACACTGTTATCTCCTTTGTTTACTATTATTTCTGAAAAATATTGAAGAGCTATTGGCTTGTGGTACAAGCTCAGTATTTTTCTGAATGGACCTGAATTTCCAAGTGTTAATAAGAATATAGAAAAATAGAAACTCAATTACATTGTTATTTGGTATATCAGTTGTAACAAGAGATTTATAGAGAAATTTGGAAAGTTTGGTAAAACTGCAGTCAGTATTCTCAACAACTTAGCAATTCTCTTTTAGAGGGAAAATTATGACAAAGCAGCACTGTTACTGGGAAAAAAATAGATACAACATCTTTTTTTTCAATAGGGAATTATATAAATAAATTGATTTACTCAATGAAATACTATGGACATACTAAAATGAGATCAGGAAAAACCCACATGTATAAAAATTTAAAAATCATATTAGATGAAAAAAGCTAGTTGGATACCTTTACATACTGTATGGTTACATTTATTTGAATGTAAAAATATAAACTATAAATCCCTTATTGGTATCTTATTAATAGCAATATATAATAAAAGACAATGCATGAATGGAAATGCTGTGGACCAACTTCAGGACAGAGTAACCTTAGGAAATACAGCAGGATGAGGATTTAGCGGTGTCTACAATATTTTTTAGAAATATATATTTGAAGAGAAAAAGGTCAAACTATTAAAGTTTATTAAATTTGGTAAGTATGTGAATACTTATTATTTTGTATATTTTTTGTGAGTTTGGAATACTTTGTAATGCAAACAACAACAAAATGAAGCATGACGGAGACCACTGAGTCCCAAAGGCGGTAACCCAATAGTACAATTTTGTGGTTTTCTGTTCCTCCTCCCAGATCCCAGTTGTACATTTCCAGCTGATCTTTCTGAGTCTGGTTCTTAAGCTTTGCCTTTGAATTACCTTTAAGTGCTTTCTCTATTTTTTTAAATAGTTTGCTGCATTTGGTAGGATTGGGTTTTTATTGTATGTAACTCGAAATCAACTATAGTAAATTTAACACCTGGACATGTATACAGGGACATTTGGGGGAAATCTAGGAAAACAAAGAACAGTCAAGATTGCTGTTCAGTTGAGCAGTAAAGCATTGATGCCTCCTCCAACTCTTATTAGCTGTGCGATACTGGGAAACACATTTTCTGCCTCTGCATACCAGAGTTTCACCAGTAAAAAATGAAGATAGTTCACGCTTTGTGTGGTTGAAATATTAAAATCGGTCAATGTTTAAAGAAACTTACACCTGCAAAACAATTAATTAATTTAACTTTAAAGGGAAAATAATAGTTAATCTCCAACTATTTAATTTATAAAGTTTGGTACATTGAAAAGAGCAGGTATCAATCTCTACACTCCACTGGGGAGACAGGTGACATAGACTTAGCTCCCTGGAGACAGAGTTATTGCAGAAGACATAGGTTCAAGTTTTATTCTTGATCCATCTCTGCTAGGGTCTCTGCACCAGGTTTCCTTGATTGTCTGTGGAATGGTCCTTGACATTTATAAAAAAGCTATGGGAGAGAAGCACCAAGGCAGCCAATGTGTGCTAGACCAACTCTGAAGAGTTAATGAACTTACTGGTCCCTGGGGTGTTGGAGGGGGTGTTAAGTGGAGAGTCTAAACAGAATTAAACTGCTCTCCTCAAAACTGTCAAGGACACTCATCAGTAAGAACAAGAAGTTTGAGACAGGGAAGCTTGACCTTTCAGCTTTTGTCTTTTACAAACTTAACCTATATTTAAAGAAGACTTGTCTTAACAGGGAAATACCAGACTCAGAGTGAGAAAACATGTTTTTCAGTCTTGAAACTTTCAAATCCAGCTCTCCAACTCAAAGATACTTGTTATGCTCATTTCTTCTGTAAAAGGCAGGGGGCAGTCATTAACTTATAAGGTTGAAAAAATGGGTCTAAGAAAAAATGGAGGTGAAAGAAGTTAAAGAGGGATACAGTTTCCCATAAATAAATTAATATTCCATTGTGGATTTGGATGAATAGAAATCACGAAGTTTTGAATATGAAGAATGGGGGGGGGGGGGCTCTACAAGAAGAGAGCTAAAGAAGCTGATTTTCTGTCTGGAGATATCCTCTAGACCACAACGCAAGCAGAATACCAAGGAGAGCACAATGGCCCCTTCAAACTGAAAAGACAGAGACTGAAACACAGGGAGGAAGAGGTGATGGCAAAGTACCAGAGAGGAGTGAGCTACACAGAGAAGGAGCTGCCAATAAGGGAAGAGTGTTCTACTCCGAGTCATTTGATGAACATCAAGCTCTACATGGGTAGGGATCTGGATGCCAAATGATTCCAGGACACTGAAGGGCTGGGAGACATACGAATTCCAACCAGCCAGAGAAGAAGTCTTTGTTGAGTATCAACATGCTCAGTAGGGTCCCCAGAAGGGTCATTCCTGACTGACTAAGCTAAAGGAGACCCAGAGTGAAACTATACAAAAGCCACTCTACCAAAGCTTAAAACAGTCTCAAAACAATTGAGCTGATCCACAAATAACCTGCCTGCCTGTCAAAACAAAGTCCAGCACAGTACAAAGAAATACAACAAACTACATCATGAAAAAAAAAATACAGAAATCCAAATGGCTGTAATCAAAACAAATTGCATGACATGAAAAGAAGTGGAAAAAATGACCCATATGCAGAAAAAAAAAAATCAGTTAGCAGAAATAGACTCAAAGAGGACAGAGTCAAAGATGACAGAGATGATAGATAATAGAAACGGGGTTTAAAATGACTATTATAGATAATCTGATTAGATTTAATTTTATTATGCAAAAGTAAACAAACATATGAAGAAGCCTAGTCAAAAGATATAAAGAGAACAAAGTAGAGCTTCTAGTTTTGAAAAATAGGTATCTAATTTAAAAAGTAACTTAAAAAAAATTAAAAAAACAAAAAGTGATTAGATGAGATTATTTGCAGATTAGATACTGCAGAAGAAAATGTCAATGAACCTGAAGTCATAACAACAGAAATTATCCAAAGGAAAGAATCAAAGTATGAAATATTCTATTGTATGTATAACAGGGATACCATAAAGAAAGAGGAGAGGTGAGAGGAAAACATTTTGAAGAAATAAGGCAGAAAGATTCATGAAAACTATACACCTACAGATCCAAGAAGCTCAATCAATATTAAGAGGGATTAAAAAAAAAAGCAAACCAACCCATGTTAATCATAACTGAATTGCTAAAAAACAATGTAAGGGGATCTTTGAAATGGGTTAAGGAAAAATGGGCTTGCTGAGGCAAATTGCCATGCTGTGAATGTCCTAGGGAGAGGAACACATGGCAGGAAACTGCTGTCTCTAGGACACTCAGACCACCTCCAGTCAACAGCCAGGAAGAAGCCTGAGGAATCCACCTTACAGCTGAAAGAAAACGAATCCTGCCTTCACCCTGAGCAACCTGGGAAGGAGACTCTTCCAGTCTCTCCCCATCAAGTTTCCAGATGAAAATCTGATTTTTTAGGACAACTTGACAGTAGCCCAATAGACTCTGAAGGTAAGCTTTGCCAAGACTCCTGACACAGGAAAACTATGAGATAATAAACAGGTGTTATTTTAAAAATTTTATGAAGGTATAGTTGATTTACAATGCTGTGGAAATTTCTGCTATAAAGCAAAGTGACCCAATCATTCATAAAATAAATAAATATATTTATATTTATATTTATACACACACACACATTCCCTTCTTATATTATGTTCCATCGTGGTCTATCCCAAGAGAAACTGGATATAAATGGGCATTATTTTAAGCTACTAAGTGTGTTATAATTTGCTACATCATACAGAAATCTAATATCCCTGATACTTGATACACGAAATTAATGGTTAGAATATTGGAAAACAATTGTTTTTTTTTCTATAAAGACTGAATTTCAAGTTTTATTTTTCTTAGTAGTTTTTAAAGAAATTCACTTTGAGATATAAACTTGTTCACTGATATTTTTGTCTATGCAGTATCCATTCTTCTTTTGTTGGGATAGGGATTACAACTTGTAATGGTTATACAGACTTCAGGCGAACATAACATACAGGTTTCTCTGCTCACACTCTTTTCTCCTAATATACCTCTGAAATGTTAGGTATTATTGTTGTTGTCTCTATTAAGGCAATATCTGAGGAAAGAGTTGGGTACTAATTTTTCTAGTCCATAATCACCAGCCCACCCTAAACTGATCTCCTTTTACATTCAAGCAGAAGTGTATTTTATAAGAAGGTGGCATATCTTTGGTTGCCCTGCGGAAACTTAAATGGCTAAATCCTCTTGTGATGTTTCTCTCTGCACATAATGAGATTATTAAGCAGCCTAGGCAGTCTCTAACCGAGAAAAAAAAAAATCCTAAATGATAAGCCTAAACTTTGTGTTGCTCATTTTGAGTAAGTCATCTCTAATTCATACTGAATGAACAGATTCATAATGAGTTCCTACTCTGGGTCACTTACTCTGTTATTAGAGACACAATGATAACCAAAATACCACCTCAGTCCTCAGGGTGCTTGTAAACAATTTGAAGTAAAAAAAAAAAAAAGTATACAGAAATAGAACACTCTTTCTTGAGAAACATCAAATCATAGGAGAATGACGATTACCTGTTAAATCAATCGGATGAAAACTCAATTGTTGAGTCAGTCCTTTGTATCTAAAACCCTCCAGGGAGTTTTTCAACCCCATGAGAATTGCATGACACACGGCCTTGGTCAGGGCCATCAAGGCTTCAAGATTTGAGGTAACCTTCCCAAGATCACAGAGCTTCTAAGGCACAGACTCAAAGGATTCTCAGGTTTGCCAGCCATCGAATCAATGATTTCGCACTGAATCACGGAACTATGACTCTACTCCATGAGAAAGTGGTCATCGGATTACATGAAGCTTTCAGGCCCTGTGCAGGTTTTTTTCAGGTAATTGTGTCTGCTGCACATCAAGTTTACTTTGAAGAGATAGATTCAATATTCACAAATCACAGCATTCTCCTTTAAGACCCTTCCATGTGAGACCCCAGACACTTCTCCAACAAAGCTAGGTTATTTGAAATTAGCAGAGAATTGCAATTTGGGCTTGGGAACCATGGTGAGCCCATGGCAACCCCTCGCAGAGCGAGGGAGGTCAGTGTTTTAGAGAGGAGAAAGAAGCTGGGAGGGCTACAGTGAACCAAGAGTCCCTGGCTCTTCCCTGGCTCAGACTTGCTGGGGAAGAAGAGACATCTTTCTTCTTCCAGTTGGGCTCTGCCGCTTTCACAGGGTGTGAGAGCTCCCCCTTCTGGTCTCCCAACTCTGTGTATGGAGGTTTCTGTTCATTCTTTTTTTTTTTTTTTGAACAATTCTCACTAGCTATTTTTTTCTCCCATATTATAACAAACCACATTCCTACACTTTTATGTGTTGCATGCATTTTCTTGTTAATCAGAAATTATTCCTCTCATCTTATGACCAAGAAGTTTTTCTTTTACGACCTCAGGTCAACAGTTGTCTTTATCAAATCTTTCTCATCCTCCCAGGTTATATTAGTTGCCACCACCTTCCTGGTTTCACAGAACTTTTTATTTATGTCTAATGTGCATTAATTTCATTATATGGGACCTGCTGTCTTTACAAATGGAGTGAGATCCTTCTGAGACATGACCAACTTCAACTTCCTTGCACATCTAGCCAGGCTTCACACAGTGTGTGCTACACAACTATTTTATGAAATGCAGCTGCAGAACTGATATATATATATATATATTTTTTAGGCCCACACCGCAACATATGAAAGTTCCCAGTCTAGGGGTCAAATCGGAGCTACAGCTGCCAGCTTACACCACAGCCCCAGAAACACAGGATCTGAGCCACATCTGCGACCTACACCACAGCTCATGGCAATGCCAGATCCTTAACCCACTGAGCAAGGCCAGAGATCGAACCCATGTCCTCATGAATACTAGTTGGGTTTGTTATCCCTGAGCTACAACGGGAACTCCAAGACACATATTTTGAGAATTAAAGGCCCTAGACTTGGTATCTGCTCATTTCCTGCCCTTCCACGCCAGGTAAGTTAATTTATCCTCAATAATTTTTTCAACATTATTGTTGAATACTGATTTTCTTCTATTTATTATCCATATAAACTTGGTTAGAATAGTTAAGCTGTCTAGGATCTGGTTTCCCCAACTGCACAGTAAAAATAATACCACTTACACAAAATGCTTATATGGGTATGTAATAAAATCCTTCAGGTTATGACGTGTTTAATAAATGCCAGTTGTCTTATTAGGGCAGTGGATGTGTCCCTGACTGGTATCTCCAGAAGAGCCTACAGGGAGTAGTTCAGATTTCCAGGGAAAAATCCTCTCTAGATAATAAATGACAAATAGAGAAAAAGGGGGGTGGCCTTTCAGACGAAAGACCTGGTTTATTTCCTGCTGTACCGAGTCTTTATGACATGATCTTAAACTAATCGGATAACTGAAAGATATAAAGAAAATAAAGTCTAATTTGTGTCCTTGAACAAGTTTTAAGTGGATAAAACACATCAAAAGAAAAATCTTATTTCTTTTGAAGTATGCTTTAATCAATATCTATATTATTAAAAGGGTTAAATTTACTATTTATTTTTACCCCCAAATCATTTGATTCTTAAACAACTCTCTCTTTAAAACAGCTCATTATTTATGCAGGGAAAAAAGCATGCGACTATCCCCTTATGACTCTTTCAAAGAAATCATTGATTTTTTTTCCAATTGGCTAATTGATTTTAAGCAATTAGTCAGTGCAAGTAACATGTAACTAGTTAATTAGCTTACTATCCAATGCTTCTCTATGCTGCTCTCTGGAGAGTCATTAGAAAGTGAATTTACAATCTTCGATGCATTACAATAGTGACAGTAGAAAAAAGCCAAGGAATTTATATTTTGAAAAAAATAAAAATGTACAAGCGAGAGGTTCAGAAAAATAGACTCTAAATGCTGGTTCTTTAGGAATAATTTGTTTTGGCTTAACATTTTTATTACACAGTATAGAGGGAAGATACATATAACTAACTAAAAATATTCATAATCTTACCACGTATAACCATTATTAATAATCCCATGCATTTTGCTCTAGAACTCACACAAAAAGCACACACACACACACACACACACTCTCTCTTCCATAATAAAAATGTATTAACCCACACAGCGAATTTATGTCTAATGTCCACTGTGCATCCAATACCATGCTTCGGAAGACAAGTATCTATGATATATGATCTCTTGAAAAAGAATGGGCTTGTTCCCATTGTGGTGCAGTGGAAATGAATCTGACTAGTATCCATGAAGATGCGGGTTTGATCCCTGGCCTCACTCGGTGGGTCAGGGATCCGGTGTTCCCATGAGCTGCGAGCTGTGGTGTAGGTCGCAGATGCGGCTCAGATCCTGCATTGCTCTGTCTGTGGTGTAGGCCAGCAGCTGTACCTCTGATTCAGTCCTTAGCCTGGAAACTTTCATATGCTGTGGATGCAGCCCTTAAAAAGAGAAAACAAAAAGAAAAATAATGAAAAATAAATATTAATCAAATAATTATCCAACTAGAGGCATAATTACAAAGAGATAAGCAATCTGTAAGAAATCTATCCATTATTCTGAGAGTGTTTACCAATGAAATATGACTCAAGATATAAAGAAATCTTCCCAGAGAAAGTAGTATTTTGAACTGGTATCTGAACAAAAGGCTTAATCTATGATAAGAATGAAGGAGCAAAGACAGTTACAGCAAGGTTATGAAGCCATGGACAAGCCCCGGAGTCCTTCTGTTTTGAAGTAAAAGGCTTTTCTTTCCGTCTCCCAGGCCTCCCCTCGGTCTCCAAAGGCTGACTCAAGAGTTCATGATTAGGAAATATTGTTCTAGCTAAAAACTGGTTAAAATAGTCTCCATAATGTTATGTCCTGCCTTGGCCCACTAACTGAACTCTAGCTGGCTTTTCACAAATGACTGCTTTCTTGCTTAACTGCTTTCTTTTACAAATGCGTCCTTTTTTAGAGTTACATTTCACCTAGCGTTTTATTTTGTAATTGAAACACCCCCTCACACCCCTTCCGGAGAAAAGGTCAAGAAGCAATAACCCTGAAGACACCCAGAAGCCCCACTGGACGGACTGCCGCCCGACCTAATGACCCTGAAGCGATCTATGGACGGAGAACAACTCAGACACCTTCATCCATAACCCTGCCTTCCGAGCTAAACCTAAGAAACCCCTTGCTCTCCCCTCTCGAGGCAGGTCACAGTTTTGAGGCATTAGTTGTGGCCTCCTTTTGCCTGGCAAAGCAATAAAGCTGTTCTTTCTGCCCAATTCTCTGTCCCTGAGACTTAACTGGTGCCAGTGTACAGAAGCTGTGTTTTCAGCTACGGTTAGAAGATGCAGCCAGAGCTGTAAGCAGGAATCAGACCCCGTAGGCTCTTGTAGACATGTAAAGACACTTGGCCTGCATCCGAAAACCAATGGGAGTCACTGGTGGTTTGTTTGTTTGTTCGTCTGTTTGCATATCAGGAGAGAGACATTCAGCTCTACCTGGTTTTCCTGTGGGAAATATATTGAAGGTAAAATCAAGAATGGAGAAGGGTAACCAAACTATCATGGTTGAGGAGACGCAGCACAGCAGAGTACCTTTAGGGCAAAAGGAGTTGAGGACTAAGTAATTAGATGCATTGCAAAGACCACAAATAAAATCAGTGGGTCTTGGTGTACGAAGAACATGAGGAGAAAGGACGAGGACCCCTGGGTCACCCCAGTGACGATATTCAGCGATGGGAACCACCGGCTAAGGACCAGCACAGAGAAGGGTCGCGGGAACATCAGTCAGCGTGGATACCTTGAGCCACACGGATGTGAAATGGTCAAGGAATGGAAATGGATCTGGAACTCAGAAAGCAGCTGGGGGCAGTCATACAACATAAGGTGTCATCTGAAAAAAAAAATGAGTTTTGAAAATGTTAGTGTTTGGTGGGATGGCCTGGGAGAGAGGAAAAAGCCGGAGAGACACTCATAGGATAATGGACAAGCGATACGAGGAGACACTCACAAGAGGATGAGATCAAACGGCTAAGGAGAATATTAGGAGATATTCATCTCCACTGTAGGTGAAAATTAGAAACGAAAACATTAGTGAAATACCTCCTTAGATCTATCCTGCTGCCAAAATTAAAACTCAAGCTATAACTAAGTGTTGGCAAAGGTACAGGGAAGCAGAAATCTTCATGGAAATGAGCAGATGAAGGCTTCCTACCTGTCAATCAAGAACCATCTAGGGAAACTGAGTGTGCACATGTTCCCTAAACCCAAATTCCACCCTTGCATATACATTCTTGAGAAATTTCCACTGGCCCATTAGAGGGCACTTGTCACAAAAATGCAGCATTGCTTTTGATAACGAAACACTTTTGAGAACCTACCTGTTCGTGACTAAGGGACATAAAAATAAAATGCAATATTATACATAGTAGCTAGAAACAAAAACTAGATGGGCATTTAGCCATATAGATAAGTCTTTTTTTTTTTTTTTTGGTCTTTTTGCTATTTCTTTGGGCCGCACCCGCGGCATATGGAGATTCCCAGGCTAGGGGTCAAATCGGAGCTGTAGCCACTGGCCTACGCCACAGCCACAGCAACGCAGGATCCAAGGCGCATCTGCAACCCACACCACAGCTCACGGCAACAACGCCGGATCCTTAACCCACTGAGCAAGGGCAGGGACCGAACCCGCAACCTCATGGTTCCTAGTCGGATTCATTAACCACTGCGCCATGATGGGAACTCCGAGTCTTAAAAACAGGTGTACAGTAAAACTGGTGCTGTGACAAAGGATAAAGAGTTAAAATACTTTAAAAGTCAAGCAGTGAACAAAAATGAAGTTGTAAAATGTGCTCACTAACTCTGGTAACGCGGAGTTCCCATTGTGGTGCAGCAGAAACAAATCTGACTAGCATCCATGAGGGTGCATGTTTGATCCCTGGCCTCCCTCAGTGGGTTGGGGATCCAGCACTGCCATGAGCTGTGGTGTAGGTCATGGATACGGCTTGGATCCGGTGTTGCTGTGGCTGTGACTGTGGTGTAGGCTGGCATATGCATCTCTGAATCAACCCCTAGCCTGGGAGCTTCCATATGCTGTGGGTGTGGCCCTAAAAAGCAAAAACATAAAAAAAATCTGGTAATATATTTGTCACCTTATTGTTCACCTTCCTGGAAGCTGTTTCAATAAAAGGAGTGAATCAGAAGTCAGATTACAGAAAGTTAAAGAACAAATAAACATAAGGGAATGAACTCGGAAGACTGCTCTTCCAAGGGGTCGGTTCACGGAGGATGATGCAAAGTCAGAAGAGGTGGGTGCTATTCTTCCGATACAGGTGTAGGTGGAAATGTCTAAGGGAAGAGCCTTAGTGAGAAGCAGAGTGGCACAGAGTTGCCATACCGGAACATCTGCTGTGATGGGAGCAGGAAGCGCCCTCAGGAGTCTCCCGTGTCGTTGAATCTATGTCCATCCACACCCTGGTCATGCCAGCTTTTCCGCTGCCAATCTTCCATTTGTTTCAGCAAGTATAGGAAAGGAGGTTATGCCTTCGTTCCAATAAAGTTATGGGCTCACATTCCACTCCTACCTCTCATTAGAATCACAGCCTTGAGAAACCCATTTAACACCGACTTACATTAGCTTTCTCACGTATAAAATACGACTGATGTCTTATGGCACCCTGTCCATGGGGTGCTTGAAAGAAGCCAGCTGATAAATACTAAGAGACATGGCATATAGTATACACTCCCTAAAATTTAGTTCTATTACAGAGTGTTCAACCAAAGAAGCATCTGCTCTAACCCTGGAAGAAAATCTTGGGTTTAAAACAAAAGCTCCTATTGCAAGTAAAAACTTTATAGGAAATTAATAAAGATTTTTCAAAGGTAATTTTGATAATACACAACTTTTGAGTTAGTGCCTCTAGAACTTTATCGTGACTTAATATACGACTTAATATTTAACCCGCCAGATTCTGACGAATAAATGACAAGCAGAGACGTTAGTGAATAAACATTTCTGGATAAGTTTTTTTCCATGTACCACTCAACCAGAAGCTGCTTTTGCTCACTGTACTTGGAAAACATGACCTATAGCACAATGTCCTGTCTTGAAACAGTTACTAATTCAACAACTATGATTAATATCATGAAATAGATTAAACAATATCCAAAAGCTCCTTCTGATATACACACGCAAAACACACACATGTGGTGTTTTTAGGAAGTAGCAGTGATACAAAGTTGCAAGTATTCTGGCTTGCGGAAGTTGCATTTTCTCACATTCAAGTTTTTATCTATCGTGCCCAGTTTATTTCCTCTTGGCAAAAGCAGAAATAGAATGCAGACTCAAGTTGTGACCGTCAGATATGCACATGAGTGACTTTGAGACTTGAGGGAAAGAGGGGGTTGATTCTGATAAAGGGCACTTATGGGTGAGGAGACATGGAAAGGGCCTTGAAAGATGAGAAAGGATTAGATAAATGAAACGAAGAATCAAGGCCTTGCTTGTCACGCTTTACAGTGTCGTGTTCTTTGTGTGAAACTGTTCTGCCTCTTCATCTTAGAACAATGACTGTTTCCATGTGATACACAACTCGGAAGGGGAATTTCTTGATAACACGTGGCCATGCGTAACGAAAGAGGAAACTGGCCCTGCATCAGAGGAACACTGGCGATGAGGAAAGAGGGCGGACAGATGCTTCAGGGTTCAGAACTTCGCCTGTTGGTCATGACAGTACAGATACAAGCCCAACAGTCCCTACATAATCAAGAGTATTTCCAGGGTTAAGCTATCAATAAAAATTGCCTGAAACAAAGACGCATCTTGATAACTACTAAACTTTGGAACAAGAGGTGGACACTTGGAGGAGTTGGCGTTACAGCACATGGGGATAAATTATGGAAGACCTGCGACACGCTGCTCAGTTTGCACTGCTGACTTTACTTCCAGGTTCACAGGCTCAGAGAAACTCTGGTATAGTGAGTCCTCCATTTATCAAGCAGAAAGCACATATCCCAGATGCATAAAGAATGACTCATTATGCTGTTACTATTTAGAATTCATCCCATGGTTGGAAACTCCTATTATAATGAATGATGAAACCAAAATAAATAATTACTTCCCAGCTACTCTTGGCAAGATATGTTGGGCCAAGTACATTTTGGAATCCAATACCCTGATTTTATTACTTATTAATTTGAGAAAGTCATTCGTTGTGATGGTTTTTCCTAAAATTAGTGTTATTTAATATGCCTACTCTGGATGATTTTATTGTTGCTTTTTATACTAGCTTTGAAAAGGGCTGAACTCCTGAACTGCAGGCATCATTTACGGCCTCATGAAAGTAAAGATGTGTAAGCATGACAGTGTCTGCTATGGGTCTTGTATCTAAATAATTGAATGTGTGACTTTTTTTGTTGTTCATCTCCTTCTCTGTCAATGAAATGTAAGATCGGTGAAGGCAAAAACCACATTTGTTTCTTTGCTCATAATTATGCCTCGAAAGCTAGAGCAGTTTCTGGAGTAAAAGCATTTTTTTAAGTCAAAAAGGAAATAAAAGGCAGAAACCAAATATTTTACAAAGCTTTGAATTTCTGAGGGGATGGAGACAACAGCGATGGGTGGGTGGGGATTCTCAAAATAAAATGTTCTTCTTAGGTTAAGGGTGGAGCTATGAAGGGGAGGGGGCCAACTACCTTTACGAGCTGCTAAGTAAATTTTAAGCATAATATTGTCTTGCCACGACCCCTGCCATGCAAACAATAATGCAATAAAATAAACACAATAGGACTCATAGTTGATGTACAATTCGTGTTGTTTTATAACTTTGATTAAGCACTCTATCAGTCTAGGTAACACTGTTCAATGGCTTATGTCATAGAAGTTTCTTACTTCTGTACACAATTCTACACTGATAGTTTTCTGGTTGATAGGTTGCTTTTCTCTCCATGGTGACGCAGGGACCCTGGTCCTTCCATCCTGTGACTCTGTCATTCTAGGGCCTTAATGTCCATCCAGCAAACAGGTGGGGGTGAGAGAAGAACCCCGCCTACTTCATAGAGTCACGTGCCCATGACTTAGGTGCACGTGTTTTCGACGAGAATGCATACATGGCTTCCCTGCCTCCTATGACTACAAGGAGAAGAGAAAAATGTCTTTCTTGTTAAGATAACCACCTCCTAAAGGCAGTTTTACGGTATGGAATTAGCAGCTACCTTCCTTTGCCACAGAATATCATAGTGTTCAAAGCAAGAGTCCTGGTCCCTTATACACATTATCTCCTTTAACCCAAAAAGCAAGGAGGGGACTGGCAAATAAAATTGTAAAGGAATATACAGATACATGTGGAGAAAAAGAGAGGTGTCAAACCACCTCGGTTTCAAAGTTCCAAGTTCCCGTACTTTTCTACTGTACAAAATCCTCCTCTTGCAGACGTTTTAAAGAAAACACTCAAGCTCTACATAAAGCACTGAGCACAGTACCAGGAACATGACAAATAGGTAAATACGTGTCATCTGTTATTTCATCATTGCACATAATCCACATTAAATGACTTTCTTCTCTAGGTTGTCAGCTGCTGGAGCTCTGGGTCTATGTCTCAGTTGTCTTTTTATCTTCAATATACACCATGGGCTTCTTGTGGCAGAACTTACCACATGTCTACTAAAATCTGTTTTTTATTTCCCCTTTTCTTTGGGGTGTGCGTGCGCGCGCACACACACACACACACACACACAGCTATATTTGCATTTTCCAGCTTCATTTGCAGTTATGTCAAGCCCTGTGACTAAACCCTCTCCAGTGATATATGAATGGAAATTATCTGTGCCACTTGCAGGCCTGGCTCATAAAAACACTTTCAACCAGATTCCAGCTGACTGTAGTGGTGATTCGTGGTGATCTGGGAAGCCACTCGGTGTGGACAGCAGAGGAGTTGTTGACTGTTCTGTGAATGTGAGGGGTTGAGTCCTTCCCTGGACTGTAAAATGAGAACTAAATCAAATCCTTATTCTACAAGCATTTGAACTTTGGGTTTATTTGTTACTGCTGCATGGCCTATACTGATACAGTTGTGACCATGGAGATGCTACAAGGCCTAATGGGCTCTGGAAAGACACATAAGACCTCCCTTATTTGCCCAAGGTTAACCTCCCATAAGCAACAGAGCTGAGAATTAAACCCAGGTCTACCTGTTTCTGGATCTGCCCCCTGTTCTTTGTACAGCACTAGTCAGTCTCCCACGCCCTTACTGTTTCTTACACTATGGTGGTTTCCCACAGGACACCTTCTGTGCCCTTCGGAATTATCACGGAGAAAAACATCACTCCGTCGCTAACTTAGGCTGTGGTTATGGATGGAAACAACGATTAGTCTGGCTGGTCTTCACACTGAAATTCTCACTCCAAACTCCTTCAAAGACTGAGATGTAGGCAGACTTTATGTCCCTTCCATTTTATTTACAATACCAGAATTTCACTCCCATTGAGAAAGTTGGAGGGCGTGTGGCTAAGATTTATAGCTTTTGTTAAGCAAGTGCATAAATAGCAATTTTGCTAATAAATTGAAGGAGGATACTAGTTTAAAGACTATTGGTCACCTTGGAACAAGCGGTGCTTCTCTGATTTAAGCTAACGGCTGAATTGCTAACTCACCATGGACACGTTCTTTCACTAAATAAATTGGAAGACAAATGTAGCTTAATTCTATTTGATTCAACATACATTTATTTAGGGTTCGTTATGTAAAAATATATGGGAAAGAGAACTGAATAAGAAATGATTTCCACCTGGGGGAACATACATTTCCGAGGTATTAAAAGTTCACTTTAAAGCACACACAGCTTACATTATCTGGGGAGTTTACAAGAGGAATACATTACATCACTGGGTGGGCTGGAGCGGTCGGCTACACTGAGATACACGAGTAAGGGGCAGCACCACAGGATGAAGATAAACATAATTTCAGATGGAAGAGACCACAAGAGCAAAGGCATGATGAAGGGAGAAGAGAAGGAGGCCTTTTCCGGAAAAGACAAATACGTTTGATCAGCTCAAGAATGGGGCAAGTGAAAGCATAGTAGGGAGCCAAGAGGACTTTCGAAGATTATGGTTGGAAAAATAAATAAATAAATAAGGTCCACGTAGTCCACTGTGCACTATTTTAAACTGCACTTGGGAAGTCTGAGGGGCCCACTGAGTGTCCTGAGGATGAGTCAACGTACACGGAACACTTATATCACATGGACTATTTATTTTATGTCTTTTTTTTTTTTTTTTAGGGCTGCACCCATGGCATATAGAAGTTCCCAGGCTTGGGGTCAAATCGGATCTATAGCTGCTGGCCTACACTGCCACCACAGCAACGCCATGTCAGAGCCGCATCTGCAACCTACATCACAGCTCACGGCAAAATGCCAGATCCTTAACTCAATGAGCAAGGCCAGGGATAGAACCTGCCTTCTCATGGATACTAGTTGGGTTCGTTACCACTGAGCCACAACGGGAACTCCCAAGGACTATTTATTTTACAAGGGATTTATATACAAGGGATTTCTCTGTATCATTTCCTATAACTGCACATCATATAATCTACAATTATTTCAGTTATTAAAAGTTACCAGGTTTGTAGTTCCCATTGTGGCTCAGAAGAGGACACAATTTTTATCCCTGGCCTTGCTCAGTGCGTTAAATATCTGTGTTGCTGGGAGCTGTGGTATACGCTGCAGACTCAGCTCCAATCCTGCATTTCTGTGGCTGAGGTGTAGGCCGGAAGCTACAGCTCTGATTCGACCCCTAGCCTGGGAACCTCCATATGATTCAGGTGCAGCCCTAAAATGCAAAAAAAAAAAAAGTTATCAGGTTTATTATCTGTCTTTTAAGTTATGATAAACAATAATTTTACCAAAACTTTACTACTGAATAACATGTATTCCTTTTCTTCTACTCTTTGATAACTGTGTCCTTAACGGTCCCTTCCCATTCCTTCAGACAACGTTACACTGTGTGTGCGTGTGTGCGTGTGCCTGTGCCTGTGTGTGTGTGTGTATTTGTGTGTGTGTGGTGGTGTTGTCATGGCAGCATCCCACTGGTCAACAAAACTCAAGGTCTGCCAGCCACCACCATCTCGATCATTACTGCCTGCGAAGAAAACTCAAGCAGCAGCTCCTCAAACTTGCCCCATGGTGGCTTATGTCCCTTAGGGTAGCATTTTGAGTCATGTGACACCACCTAACTCCAAGGAGACAGCAAAGTCTCAAGCTATTTTGTGCCTGAAAAAGGAGAAGTGAAAATATTTGGTAAACAGCTCATTCACTACCACGAATAAAATGTTTTTCACTGCATGATTGCCTTATGATTTGGACAACCAGACTGGACTCCTGTCTTGTTTAATTTGCCAGCCAGAATTTCAGGATGCCAAGCTGTAGTAACTAAGCACATGAGAAATGCAGAGAACTGTAATAGGGAGTGAAGTAAGGAAGAGTCCAGCCAGATAAGAAGGCTGAGCAAGACGAGCTCTGATCTACAACAGAAGGATAGTTAGGAGAAAGGACAAAAATTGATGCAAAGGAATTTTGGGCAGTATAAGTGATGGATCTAATGGCAAAATATAAAATTGGGCAGTGGCTGGGTTCTGATAATCATAGTATCAGAAGTATTAATAAAGTATTCATTTGGGAGTTCCCATTGTGGCTCAGTGGGAACGAATACACGTGTCCCTGTGCCTGTTGTCCTCACTGGACTGCATTTTCCCTGTGCGCAGGGAGGGTGTCAGCCCGATCTTCCCCCCTTGCAGGGATGGGCTGCCTTTGGGGGGGTGGACGCTCCTGTCACAGAAGCTGAGGCAAATGGCTCATCTTACTGGTAATGGAAGATCATGAAGCTAAGCCCTGCCCTACATTTTCTTGTGGATTTCTTGGTGTCTACAGCTGTTGGCATCTTCATCCAGCCTTCCGGGTCCCCATCTGTCATCCTTTCCCCAGCTTTGTCATTAAATGTATTCATTAAACATACAAACAGGACAGTTAGAGAACACTGTACATAGAAGTAAGATAATATTTCTTGTTCAGATGCATCCAAGTTAAGACAGAAACAGGAAATCACTTTTATGTGACAGATTTAGAGTGTAATATCCCCTTTTTCTAAAAAATATTTCCATGCAGAACAAACTTCTTGTCTATAGATGGAATCCTACTGTTATATTTTCTATGGAAATAAAATTAATGGCGTATAAAAAATCTCAGTAAGTGGACAGGAAATGGTGGGGAATGCACGAGGAATTCTCTTTGAATGCATGTGGAGTAAACATGACGGGATAGGGTTCGAGGTTCAGACGGGATGGTTGGGTGGGGCTCACGCTGGGTCTGTCACCCGGAATAGCTGAGGGCAGATTTAACTTCGAGTCAAAAAAGGAGCCCAGTCAAGCCCAGATGGGCCCAAGGAACTGATGGGAAGCTGCAACAAGCAAGCATGGCATGAACGCATGGCCATCAGGGCTCCTGCCCCTGGGAGCTGGCTCTCTGTCTTTGGGTGTTTCTGGTGGGGAGGATGCAAGCCGGCTTTAAAGGCAAAGAATTAAGCTGAAGATAAACCAGGAGGCTGTGTTCAAAAAAATTTTTAAGCAACAATGATAATATCGAGGTGAGGGGAAAAATGTATACATGTAAGAATAACTTGATCCCTGTGCTGTACAGCGGGAAAAAATTTTAAAAAAATAAAAAATAAAAAAAAAAACAAACAATGATAATACTGAGCTCCTACTCTATTTGAAGAATTGTGTTAGAGCCTGAGATCCCAAAAGGTGGAGTGCCTTGCCAAGTCTAGAGTCAGGGGGCAGGAGGAGGCTAGTCACTCACTCAAAACAAGGTACAGATACGTTCTCCAAGGGCAGACGAGGTGCATGCAGGGCCTGCATCCTAAGAGTGCGAGAAGGCAGGAAAGGGCCTTGTGGAGAGTTCCAGGCCATGGAAACCAGACGCCTTGTGGAGAGTTTCTGGGTGCCACGGAAACCAGACGCCAGGTAGCAGCCTTGCCCCATTCTTTCCACAGCCAGCCTTTTCTTAGGCCGAAGAGCCAAAAATGATCCAAGACATGTTTGATCAGATATGAAAACCGTGCAGAAGTTTCCCCGTTGAGGATGGACAGACACCTTGCTGAGCCGCTTTTTCAAATAACCTCTCATATTAAAACACATTATTTCAGAACAATTCTCTTCAGCCAAATGGATAATAAATAAACAGTTATAATCTGGATCGCTAGGGTGTATGAAGATACTTGTATTAAATCGTACAAAATACGATAAAATGTAATGTTATTAAAAGCTCATGATTTTGTAATAAATGAAAAACAGAATCTAAATTACCTGTATATAGTGTTCACAACTCTAACAAATAACAAATAATAAAACAAAATTCACATGGTAAAAGACATAAATAAAACATTCAAAAGTCAATAGCAGAGAGCCACACTGTCCAATAGGACTTTCTGTGATGGAAAAGCTCTTCTAAGACAATAGCTATGGACCACATATGGCCAATTTAAATCAGATTTTACATGCAATTTAATTTTTGGATTTTATTGAACATGTCCATTGGCTACAATATTGAACAGCACAGGTATGGAATTTTTTTTAGAATATGTTTAAGAACGTAAGATTTTTTTTTTCCCCCGCACCAATTATGTGCAGAAGACACTCGAGAAGACAGATCCACTCATCAGTATAATGGGACTAAGAACAGAACCAACGTTACTGATCTTCGACGAAGGGTCAATGAAAAATGCATGAAACCACAATCACTTAGGACATGCTTAGCAAATAGGACTCATTTCATAAATGACAGCAGGTACACTTCTGTAGTAATGAGTATCATCCTTCTCCAAAGGTAAACACCATGTCCCCCAACGTGGAAGCGTGCCGGCTCCCAAGAGTGTTTGAGAAATGGCTTGTCCTTTGCAAAACGGTAATGTTTGGATTTGGTTTTTTCCATCTTAATACAGCCCTACATCAACTTCAACAGGTACCTGGGATAGAAGGCAGAGACTGAACATAAAATAAGAACATCCCCTCTCAAGGCTGCAAAGGAATCAGACATAGTTGGCCAGACGCGTTAGTAATCACCCTTGCTGTAGAGATGCAGAGAGGGCAATACAAGATCACGTGCTTTCTCTCACGGGAACAGGAACACGCTGCTTTTGCGTCATCAGGAGAGGAAAGAAAAGTTGAAGAAAGAAGTAATACGGCAAAGAAAGAGGAAATATATCATCAAATCCCTCCAACTGTTAACCCGTGCGCCCCCTCTTTTCACTTTGCCTAAATCCCACCCCACAGCGGGCTCTTCTCCCCGCTCCGGTCCCTCCCACGCTCTCAGGAAGGGTCAGGTATTCATGATCCTCCGCGCAAGTCAGGTACCTCGGCGCAATTAGAGGCCTATTACCAAAGAAAGGGGGAGAGAATAACAGCAAAATCCTGACCTGGCAAAGCCATGGGACAGTCAAACAGCTGTGTCGTCTGCAGTCCTCATCTGACGTTTTATTAATGTGTCAAGCGCATTTTAATTTACAGAATCCTTTATGGTACATGTGCCCCAAGGCCATTTAAGAAAGGGCACAGTTTTCAAAGTCTACGGAGTAGATAAATAAGCAAATATTGTCTCAGACAACATCTCAAATGCACTAGTTATAGATATTAATTATTGCATGGGGATTTTACAGATACAACCCAAGCAAAGGGGATTGCTTCAAGGACAGAAATGATCAAACTGGCAAGTGCTGAGAATAAAATCGGGAAGCACTGGGGAACTTAATTAACCTGCAGTGAGTGAAACATTTGGAAATTTCAAAATAATGCGAGATCCTATCTCAGTTTGGGTTCAACCAGAAACAAACTCTGAGACAGGACTTTGATGGTCAATAGCTTATTTGAGAGTCTATGCCAAGAATGACCAGTAGGACATGGAGATAAGGAAATAGAGATGGCCAATGAAATTTCCAGAAATATCCAGTAGCCCCTAGGGGTAACGGAGGCTGGATCGTTCTGGGAAATGCTGGAGACACTGTAGATTGATTCTTCTCAATTCAGGGGTCAGGATGCTGGCGTGTCTATCTATTCATTATTCTCCATCTGCTCTTAGAGGAAGGCTGCATCTTTCAAAGGCGTTAATCCTCTGTTCCCTACTGCTCACCTTGAACCTAAACCCATTGTGCTCCCTAATCAGGATTAAACAACACAAAGCAAAACAAACGACTGCACCCAAGCAGAAAGACGTAGGAGTTTGCAGCAAGTGGCTTTCACCACGTGGAGGTGGACAGTGAGGGGTGGGAGGGAGACACCAAGAGCATCGGCTTCTGTCACCACAGACCCTTTTGGAAAAAAGGTAAGCACTTTAGGTACTTGTCACTGATTACTTCTGACTGTAGAAAGTACACACATTCCGGAATTAGAGAAATCTGAATTTGAATTCTCTGTCTATGCCTTTAAACAGGTGACCTTAGATCATTTGTGTAACAGCCTATGCATCCTTTTTTTCGTAGGCAAAGAGGGATAACAAACCCCCTATACAGTAACAGACTAATGTTGAGAAGCACATGAGATAATATTTGGAAAACTAATCAATATTTTATATGGATACACCAAATACATAATGCACTGAAAAGTACATAACACCTAATAAATAAATGGAAGTTGCTGAGTATGATTATATTTATACAAATTCATTTTCTACATCCATGGAAAGAGACAAGTCTCAAAAAATGTCAAAAATAATAGTCAGAGCCATGGAAGCCTCAGGACCTGGTTGTCTTCTTCGAAGCAGCCTGGCATCACTACCTGATTAAGAGAGGCGGAGAACACGTAACCTGTGAGGAGACTGTGTTCAAGGGATCTGCACGCTGAGCCTCACGCTCCAATTTGGCCGCATAATTGCTTCTGGAGAGTGCCCTCTGGATTCACACCTCTTTCAAGCCTCCATAGTCCACCATCCTTCTTCCTCCAAACCCAGCCCTCCTGAGGCCTGGGAACTTCGCAAACACAGGAGCGAACTTCAGGGCACTGACCCAGGCCCAGGCTCCATCTGCTCTTCCATGTGATTTATATTTCATCCACAAACTTATACAAAAGTCATTTGAAAGAACAGTGCTGTCTTTGTGTGTGTGTGTGTGTGTGTGTGTGTGTCTGTGTGTGTGTGTGTGTGTGTGTGTGTGTGTGTGTGTGTGGTGGTGGTGGTGTTTTTTCCTTCCTCCTAAGAGTCCTGGGGAGTTCAAAAAGAATGATGAAATGAAATTTAAGTGGGTCACTGCCTCTAGTCAGCGAAATTCTCCAGAATAGAGATCTGGTATTTTGCAGAATTAAAAGAGAAAGTCAGCATGCCTGTGGCCTTCAGTTACCAGGATGCTGGGGTGGAAAAGGAAAGATAATTGAAAGTGACAAAACAAACAAACAAAAACAGCTGAAATAAGAAGCAGTGAGAATTTTTCAGGTTCTGACTTATTCTACCTCCAAAGGATGAGCATCAAGTCCAGCCCCATTGTCCCTTATTTTGACTATGAATGGAGATTTAAGGATGAGAAACCAAATGCACACAGTTCTGGAGAGTTTAAAGAGGACGTTAAAAAAAAATAAAAAGAATTTCCATGATACACCTCAAAACAAGTCACCCAGGAGGGGACTAAGATGTCAGGAAAACTTGAGTCATGGAGAAGGACCCTTTATATCTGCCAGCCTAGATACTGAGAATCATAAGCCTATTTTGCATTTGTTTGGTGCATTTTACAAAAGGTTAGTCACATATGGTCTTGTTTGGTCCTTAGAGCACCACTATGTCACAGATGGAAACGGGGGCCTCCACTGCACTTGGTAAACATGGAAGGAAAATCCACCTTTTGTCACTTCCTATGCGTAGTACTAGGGATCTTTAACATAAGGTCTCCAGCTTAATCTCTCAGTAACCTTTTCATCTCCTCACTTACAGGTGGAAAAAAAAATAGCGCAAGATCAACGAAACTGCGCAAATGACATGATCTTCCGTCTCTTGCCGAAGCAAGGGCACATCACTCCCGCTCGGTTGACCACATTTTATTGTTGGCCAACAGGGTACGTCAGCCTCTACGATGCTGAAAGCCCTTCGGAACCGGATCCTCTTCACCTTTGCTTAACCATCATCTAAACACATTAGTTCTCCACCTGGTTGCAGTATGTAGTCAACATTTAAAATTCCACTGGGTGCAGTGAGTGGGCTATTTAAATTAAAATGTTTCGAGGTGGGACACTGTGTTTTTTCAAGTTTCCAAAATGACTCTAATGCAGAGCCAGGATTGGAACCACTGACCCAGGACATATAAAATGTTCAGCTACATAAACTTCATCTTAGTCTTAGTTTTGATCTACCTATAAAATTTGTAAAATAATACCTTTGTGAAAGGGAAATGTGACGAATTAAATGCAATGGTGAATATAACATTACTTAGCTCACTGTTTGGCATGGTGCAAATAATAAATAGTAGGTATTCTCTTGATGCATGGTATCCATGTAATGTAATTATTTGACAAATGAATAGTTGAACATAGATGAGTTATTTTCTAAAATGTAACATATCAGTGCCAGATTTTGGGTCATATTAAAAATCCCATTACTTTACTGTAGCATTAGTGTCACTATGAATGTGCCAGTAAATACAATGTTTTCCTCAAAACTTCTCCATCCTGAGCTCCTTTACTTGTTTTTAGATTGATCAAGGGCTTCAGTGCAAATGGCATCAAGACTGACTCCAGGATGAAGGTGCTCCCAGCACGGCTCTCAGTGGGCATGAAGCCCTCCCCCATGCTGTTCCTCTTGAGAATCAGCAAGGCAGGACCACTGATCACAGACGTGGCCAAAATTCCTGGTTGAATTTGAAAGTGTTAAAGGGTACTCTACGGATGGAATTTGAAAGGGGGAAAGTGTGACAAACCATCTGGTTTACTGTAGATAAACTCTGCTTTTCAAAGAGGTCAGAAGTGAAAGTAGAAGGATTGGGGGGAAGGGCTGGGACAGTTAAGCCTCAGGCCTTGACCTTCTCTGAATCTCAGTTCATTCCCTAACGTATAAATTGGGCAGGATAACATCCGTCCCCCTAGCTTTGTTGTGAAAACCGAGGAAGAAATCATTATGTGGATCTGGTTTGGAATCTATCAATCTTTGGGCAAACAGGGAAGGCTCATCTCATGTGCTACTAGAGCTCATATGCTCTACTGAAAATAAAAATCACAAAATGTGGGGAGTGCCTACGGAAGCTCTTGAGAGGCGATCTAGTCTCGGCACGCTCATAATCACCTTGACCAAGGTCACAGTATGCATTCTGTCTCTCAGTCTGCAAGCTCATTTACTGCTCACACTGCCTAGCCTACAGATGTGGAATGATCTAAGGGATTTCCTTCGAAACCTCTCACTTTCACTTGTGATTGACTTAAATAGATAAACAAGGCCCATTTTCCAGGAGTGTCTCTGTGCACTAAGTCACACTTAATGTGATTCCATTTAGGTGGCCACTAACTTTGATTGTACTCCTTTAGCCCAAAAGAACATTTCAGGCTCCTAGGTAATTATAAACCAGTCACACTTCCTCAAATCCATGATTAACTTATTCAAATATATAACAAGTGATTATATTCTAAGAGCAATTCAGCTAATTACATTGCATTAAAAAATGAGAAATAAATTAATTCTAAAAGCAAAATATATACTCAAGTCTTCTATGTAACAGCTTGGGCATAAATATTTAATGCATATAAGATCTTTGATGGGGAGTATTGGGCAAACATTCATTTGGGAAAGAAATCACAAATTATGAGATAATTGCTTTTGTGGAACTTGGTTCAAGAATTAGAGGAAATTAAACTTGGGTTTTAGGATTGAGGATATTCTCAGACCTACTGGACTTAAAAATTTCATTCATTTCTCCGAAATCTTAATGTATGTTATTATATTTTTCCCCACATGTTATCTTTTCTACTTTACATTGAAAAACAAAAAGGCTATTAGGTAATACACTGACATCTGAGCAAGAAGGGATGGGTTCAAACATACACTTTTCACATTTTCCAAGTATGACTTTGAACAAGCAGTTTGTTCTCTGAATGCCAACTTCCCTTGACTATAAATGTAATTGATTTGGGATCCGCTTATTTATTCTAAAGTGATGTTTTAAGGCACCTATTATGTAGCAGACCGTGTGATAGGAACTAAAATTTAGTAAAAAAAAAAAAAAAAAAAAAGATGAACATAGCTCTGGTTTCTATGTAGTTATTCTAGTAAGACAATTTTATTTTTAAGAAAATATAACTACAGATTACAAGTCACAAATGTATTAAAGTCTGAATGTGGAAAATGAATAAGAAGTTTAACAAGTTATAAAGGCACTCAAGTTATAAAAATGATAAGGCAATTCATTCCATCTAGAGCCATCAGGGGAGACGTATCTACGTTGAATCCAGAAGGAAAAATTGTTAATTGCCATGAAGTTAGAAGATGGGGTTAGGGAAGGTAGTTTTCTAGGCAGAGAAAAAAAAAAAATAGAGCATTGATCCCTTTTTCTGTCAATGAGTTATTCTGAGTCTCAAAATAAAACATTCAAAATGATCAGAAAACTCTGAATTGTTGTACCCGCTGGTGCAGAGTCCTCTCTAAGGAAGACAAGCCTTTAGGCAGTCATGGGTGTGGCTGGGGGATTAAGACTGATAACAACATAAGTGACCCCTAGCATTTGTTACTTGGGTTGGCATAGCTGGAGGAAGAGGTCATACTGAATCTAATCAGAAACCCAACTGAGATCTCAAGGCCACTGGCACTTTAGCTTTTATTGACCTATTTAATCTTTCCCAATTCTTGCTCCAGAATTTTAAGAGCAATTTGACTTCTTTTTTTAAAAATTTTTTTTCTGCTTGTTAATAATTTTTATTATTATTATTTTTTTAATAGTTATTTCCCCAATACATTTTTTTTTCCTCCTGTACAGCATGGTGACCCAATTACACGTACATGTACGCATTCTATTTTTGCAATCACATTGCCTCAATTCTCTCCCTATCTTAGGGGAAGACTGTGAAGAAGCATAGTAATAAGCCATTGCCACCTATGCAGTTTTTCAAGGGGTCTGCCTCCACCCTCTCTGTGAGGTGGTTCAAGTCCAGTGGTGCAGTGGGGCGCGAACCTCACTAGCCTTCACACTGCCTCCACGGCATTTACTTTGCTGCTTGTTTTGTTTGCCTGCTTGTTTGTTTCTTAGCTCCAACAATCCTACTCCTACTTCATTCTAAACTAAGCTTATCTTAATGCTCAATCACGGCAATGTTAAACTCTAACCCCCAGTAGTATTGTTGGCAATAGCTACGCTCTGAAGGCTCCTTCAGCCGAGACGATGGGGTTTCCTCTAAACTTTACACCTTGAGGTCTCCAGAGCCACTCAAATCAGGAGAAGCTCAAATATTACATATTATTATACATATTTTTTCAATCCATGTGGCTTTTCCTACAATGTTAAGTTACCTCAAAGTCGCTCAGCTAACAGGTAACAAAGATGAAATTCCCACTCATGGCCTTTTCTCAGGATCAAAATAAAGAGAAATTGAAAAGCAAATGAGAGTGTGGGAATGATGGATTTATAGGAAGACAGACAAGGCCAAGGTTCTCCAGCCACTCTATGAATGAGGACAGTGTTCCATCCTGCAATGTATCCACGGGTCTTTGCCCAGTTAGTCCACCTTTTTAACGTAACTGGCAAAAGTGTAGTTATATTATCAATTGTACCTCATTTACCTAAAGATCGTTCCTTTTAATATGCACAAAGCTGTGCAATCTCTTCACATCAAAGAATTGTCACACAATCTATACATGGTGGGAGATTTTTTCAAAATAATCCAAATAACATACATTTCTCTGCTGGCCCATTAATTGATTTTTTTTTTTTTTGTCTAACTGAAAACACTCATACTAACCTAAAAGCCCACAGAAATCACTGATTTAATTCATTCATTCATTTGTTTTAAAATTTATCTGCTTTCTTTCCATTCATGCTCTGCAGACATTTACCTAGTGTATATTATTTGACAGATAATGTATTAAGCCATAGTCACAGACAGAAAAAGGAAAGGGGAAGATAAAAATATTAGCCAAACAAAATTTTTAAAAGCAATTCCCCTTCTAAGTAGATACTTTCATGTTAACAAAAATGGAACATATAGCATTTTAGCAATAAGAAGTTCAATCTCCGTTTCAGAAGGGGAAGTGTTAGGAGCTCTCATTTTTCCACTGCAGAGATTCTCCCTAGAGAATTCTTTAATACTCAGAACGGTTTGGTAATTCTCTGGACAATGAGCTTTTTTTCTGGTCTGTGAGTTTATCTACTCCTGGGGGTCTTGAAGTGAAGACAGACTTATGATACTCTTATTTTTTTCTTCCTAGATGGAATCTCTCTGTATCATGCCACTTTATAACAAAGAGAATTCCTTACTTGAGATTTCCCCAAAGCAACTAAAACTGCATGTCTTGGTTTGGTTGGGACTGAGGAGCTTCTCAGAATGTGAGACTTTCTGTTTTAAAACTGGGAGGGTCCTGGGCAAATCTGGATAAGCTGGTCACCCTCAATTGGAGAGCAAGTTTTCAGGGGGGCGTTGGGCAGGGAGCAGCCCAGAGTTCCAACCACAGCAGGTTTTCCGAGTAGCTGAGGCTTTCGCCTTAAAGTAGGGAAAAGCTGTTTTAAAATGTTAAACTTTTAAGTGCGCACTATTCCATTCTTTCCTAAAGAGGTAACAAAGGAACATTTTTCTTTTTAATTTAGCAAGCTGAACAGTAAGAGATGGCTCTACTGTCCCTTGAGTCAGGAATTCTCCCTACACTTACTGAAGTCCTCCACATTTTGAGCTACCACCATTTGTCAACATTTTGCTGTCCAGTTTCCTAGATGCATCGTGTCCTCCTGTTTCTCCCTATAATATCTGAACTTCTTTTAAGAAGGGTCTTTGTCTCAGTCATCTCTCTACTACTCATGAGCCAATTACCCCCTAAGAGAGAGAAAAGGACTTCCTTTCCAAGCACAGCTCAGAAAAGGCACAATTCCACAAATGATGGGACAATTTGCCTTCTGCCCAGTGTCTGTCAGATTGCAGAAAATCTCTCTTTAGTAACTCATCAATGGTTGACCATTAAACAATAATTTAATGATAAGCATGGTGTATTTCACTTGTCAAAACACTCACCACAGTTTGGGCTTTTTTTTTTTTTTTAATAATTGTTAGTTTAACTTATAGTTTGTCTAGAACATATAGATAGAAGGTATAGATGTAAGGATAGGATTATTTATCCAAGTTTAGCTACATTCCCAGTGCTACATAAATAGACTTATCGAAGTAAGTAATTGTTGAATTACTAAAAATGTTAGTAAGGACAGCTAACATTTGTTGAGCATATCATCTGACCACATGTTAAGAATTTTACTTATATTCCTTCATTCCATTTGACCTTGATCTTTACAGCTACTAAATATTAACTATTAATCATATTAAATTGTGCTTCGGAATGAGTACTGAGATGGTATTCTATTCTGTTATCCTGTGATTTCAATATCTATTTTTCTACAAATATAGGTGATTATTATAAGGATAGAGTAGGGCACAAGGATACAATTTCTTTTTTAATTTTTTGGGGGGTAATGAATGATTATGCAAAGTGATTGTATGCCTTTGAATTTAATTCCCTTGGGGTTTTTGTTTTTTATTTTTATTTAGCTGCAGCATGCAGCAGCTTGATGTGGGATCTCAGTTCTTGGACCAGGGGTTAAACCTGGGCCACAGTGGTGAAAGCGCCTAATCCGAATCACGAGACCACCAGAGAACTCCCACAAGGATACAATTTCTAAACTCACTCTCACATGGTTCTTGGCAGGACTCAGGTCCTACTAGCTATGGAATGGAAAATCAATGCCTGTCACATGGCACTCTCCAAAGGGCCATGCACAACTCGGGAGTTGGCTTCCCCCAGAACGAGGACTCAGAGAGAGAGAGGCAGAAAGAGGATACGGAAGATGGAAGCCACAGCTTCCTGGGAACCTAGGCTTTGCTGCTTCTGCTGGGCTATTTATTAGAAGTGAGCCAATATGTTCAGCCCACATCCAGGAGAGGGGACTACATGGGAAAAAACCCCTGGAGATCGGGATCATTGGAGTCATCCTTGAGGCTGCCCGCCACACCACAAAGAAGTAAAAAGGATTTTGTTCTCAGTAAATTAAAGCAAAAATCAACTGGGACTGGGGAGGAAGCATGCAACACAGACAGGGACAAATGACTTTAGTTCTACTACACATGCATCATGTAACCACAACGAAGGAGGAAGGAAAGAAAGAGGGTAACTGAGGGTGTAGTGGGAAATAATTGTTTCACTGAAAACTACAAGAGCAAAGAGCAAAAGAACTTTTCATAAACACAGTAACTTTGTTTCTCACAAGGGTACAGATTAGCGATTCTGAAACTACATTACAAACATACAAGGAATGAACAAATAAGAAATTTTAAACAATGGCAATCCAGGTTTTATGCTGTCAGATTAAGAAGTTACAAATAAACAAGAGAAAGTAGATTGAACCCTGTGGTATTAGATTAGAGTGAGGGACAGTGAAAACTTGGGTTTATTTTGATAAATGGATAGACAGATTCCTACCTACATACAGAATTAATTATAGACATGTATGTGCACAGGTGAATACACACCTGTGCATCTCCTGGCTTGTGCTACCATAACCAAGTGATCAAGGTTGTATCACTGGAGATAAGTCATGTTGATAGCATATGCCCACCTCTACCTTCAGGTATGAGGTGAGGAGAAGAGCACCCTATCTCTAGCGTTCTTCCTCCAAATCCATAACCCCAGAAAAACCATGTAAAAACAACAGGAAAAAAAAAAAGACATCCTACAAAGTAGTTGACCAAACACTTTACAGCTTACCTAGGAAGAGTCATGAAGAGCAAGGAAAACTGAGAAGCTGCCAAAGACTGGAAGACCTAAGGGATCACGACAACTAAACGCACGGTAGGGTCCTGGGTCAGAAAAAGGACATTACTGGAAACTGAGAAACACCCCCAAAATGTCTGTAGTTTAGGTAACTGTGTTGTATTATGCTTATTTTCGTAATTTTGATAAATATTCTGTGGTTGGATAGAGGATAATGAGTACAGGGGAATTAGCTATAGTATTTTTACAACTCCTTTTTAAATCTAAAATGATCTCAAAACAAAAAGTTGAAAAAAAAATTGAAGAGAGAGAAGCTCCCTTCCTAGGTAAGCTGGTTTTTCTTCAGCCATTTTACCCCTGGGGCCATTTGTCTATATTGAGCTCAGACGGAGAATCTGGCTTAGACCATAGTGGGTGAGTCCAATGGAGGAAAAGGGTTGGCAGCTGTGCAGGGTTACTGAAAGAGACTGGGCACTAGAGGAGCCTTTAATGCAAATCTAAATTTCCCCCATAGGATAATCAGAGCCCTTTAGTGATGCAGGAAGCTGAGGAACTGAGCCAGGGAGGCCGAGTGCTTAGAAGAGGGAGGGGGCCTGCAATAAACAAACTAATCTCTCTCTCAAGATATCTGCAAGATTTTGGAACTGTGGGCAACCAGCTAAAGAATTAGGGTTAAAATCACCAGGACTTTCAGGGCTCGGGATGCAGAAACCAGCAAGACCCTTAAGCAAAAGTCCAGGGAGGTATCATCTGTAATAATTGAACAAGAAACAAAAATCTGGTTACAAAATGCAAAACCATTCCAGCCTATCTCAATCCAGAGATCAGCCTCTGCTCCTATCTACCCAATAGAAATAAGAAAAACTCTAGATGGTGAACATTTCATGTGGGTCCTTTGTGACTGTTTTATGTACTTATCTGGCACATTATAAAAATATAATGAAAACATTAGCTATAGGAGGAGGCAAAGCAGATGGATGACAATGAAGAGAAAAAGAAACAACTGAGGTGAACCCACAGATAGTGCAGACATTGGAATTCTTAGACAAGCTTTTAAAAATAACTTGGGGAGTTCCCGTCATGGCACAGTGGTTAACGAATCCGACTAGGAACCATGAGGTTGCGGGTTCGGTCCCTGCCCTCGCTCAGTGGGTTAACGATCCGGCGTTGCCGTGAGCTGTGGTGTAGGTTGCAGACGTGGCTCGGATCTTGCGTTGCTGTGGCTCTGGTGTAGGCTGGCGGCTACAGCTCCGATTGGACCCCTAGACTGGGAACCTCCATATGCCGTGGGAGCGGCCCAAGAGATAGCAAAAAAAGACAATAAATAAATAAATAAATAAATAAATAAATAAATAAATAAATAAAAATAACTTGGATGATGTGAAAGAAAGCAGTGGGAAAGAAGGCAAAGTGGGTGAAAAGAACATTTCAATGGAAAAGTGAAACAATCTAAAAAATCAAATAGATATTCCAAATCAGTAAATTATGCAATATCTGAAGCTAAGAATTTATTGAATGGGTTTGTCGGCAGATCAGCCACAACAGAAGTAAGGTATACTGAACCTGAAGACAGACCAGGAGAAACTATTCAACTGAAACACAAAGAGGGGGGAAAAATCCTAAAACCTAAAACAACAGCTCAGGGAGAGAGTCATTTAGGTCATACCTATGATCTAATATATTGACCCTGAAGAAGGAGAGGAGGGAGCTATAGGGATGGGAGCTATATACGAAGAAATAATAGCTACATAACTTATGAAAGCTATGAACTTACACACTCGAGAGGTTTAGTGCATAATCACAGACCTAAACTAGGTACCTATTTTCTTGCCCCTGGTATTTTTGGATGTCGAGTATAGAGTGTTTATGGGGGCACTGACACTTACTAATGTACAACTTGAAAGTAACAGTTAATCCCATGGGGTCACCCTGGACCAGTGGGGCTTCCAGTATTGGATAAACAGTAAGATATGCACCTAATCTCAATCAGCTTAAATGGAATAGAAAGAACAATTGTGAATACAAGTGTATAATTAAGGGTCGAGAAGAATAATTCCCAACAGATAGATACAGGAGATAAGTTACTTTTAGCAAGAGTACCTCCAGTTAGATGAAAGGGGAGTAGATGGATATACATAGCTTTTCATGGACTTTTGAAGAACGGCTACAATTTATTAAAGGAGAAGTTGAGCATCTGATGGGATGGCTTAGTTCACGCGGAATAACTAAGTGAACTCTATTAGCCTTTTCTTCGTAATTGCCATCGCTTTCCTTCTGCTGCCGCAGTAACTGTGAGGGGGGAAAGATAATGATGAATATGTCACAGTTTCAGTTATCAATTAATTTGAAGATTAGTGGATAATATGAGAATTATCTGATAGTCCTCAGAAATAAATATAAACATATTAAAGCCTTTAGTTCGCACAGCAACTCAAATTTCTAAGGGAGGTTATGCATCTACTAAAGCTTGATGATAACCTCTCTCGCCCAAGATCACGGAGACAACACTTGGAAGAGCTGAAATAGTTCAAGTCAGCCTTCTTCACTGGTTGTGTGTTGTTTACGAAACACAGATAACCAGAAGGTAAGGTAGAAAGGGAGGGTGTCACAGGAAAGATACAAATGGGAATTTCAGAAGAAGGAAAGGCCTTCACTAGAATGTCCAGGTCATCAGGAATCCTGTGTAAATGGGTACACTATGCAGTGCCGCCTGCCGTGTTCATACATAAGATATGCAGATACTGGTTCTCAGAAAGTCATCTACAGAGACAGGGACACTTCCTGCCTCCTCCAAACTTTTGGACACAGACTTGCACTTTGCAAATTAAATAGGAAACATTGCACTGATACCCTTGAGTATTTGCAAATTTTTGCCCATGTGTTATAAGGCCATGAATTCTCCCTAAGGAGGACAATTGCAAATAATTTTTAAATGGAGAGAAAAACTTAAGATCCAAATAACTAGGGGGAAAACTAACCACATCAACAGCTGGGGCTTGGCAGTTTTTAATAAGGCTGAGTTGTGATTAAGTTATAATTATGATATAAAATATTATGCAAAACTGTAAGGAACGAATGTGAGATGTGTTTATTGGATTAGACAGTGCAAATGATAACTACTAGTAATAAAAGGACAGTCATTTCATATTCTGGGGTAGTGTATTCATCAGCCTGTTATTTATTAGCCAACACATTGGAATGCAATTCCCCCAATTTAAAGAGTAAGATGATTTTTTAAAAAGGTTTATGAATAATTATATGTTTCTGTCACAGGTAAACAGCATCAGCTTCTCAGAAAAAGGCCAAGAGGCTTTTGGAATCACCCAAATCTGAATTCAAATCTTACTATGTTAAATAGAAATCCTCTCAACTATAAAATGAAGGGCACAATTCCTACCCTGGTTTCTAGGTGGGTCAGAGATCACACATAAGTGAAACATTTTAAGAGCATCTCTCTGTCAAGGGGGTGGATAAGGCTCTTTGATCTGTGTTCCTGAGAAAACGGTCACGAGGTTGCTGACCATCCTTGGAGCCCATCCTTGTGTGAAGCGTCTCTCCTTCTGAACTGGGAGCTGCTCAAGGAGAGGGGGTACAATCCATTTCACATTCCCCAGCCCTGGCAGCCAGCATAGAACAGGTGTTCAAAAGGTTTACTAGTAAGGCTGCTGAATGCAAAGCCAACGGCACCTAAGTATGTGTCTATGAATCTGTCATCTACATCAGACTAATAGACACTGTAATGTCAAAAATAACATGACTTTAGGTGGAGTCAAAATTATCAAAGGGCTAAAGATAAATCCAAGGAAAATATGTGAGATTACTACATCAGAAAGTACAAGTACATATATATATGAGAGAATGATATTTATAGATTCAAAGACTCAATGTTATAAAGACATCAATTTTCCCAAGTTGATCTATGCTGTCAATAAATCACAATCAACACCTCAGTCTGTGTGTGTGTGTGTGTGTGTCCATGCATGCATGTCAAAATTGACAAACTCATCTAGAGTTTACATGAAAATGGGAAGGATAAAGAATAATCAAGATGATCCTGAAGGCAAAAAAAAAAATGCCAGGACTCCTACTACCAAATGTCATTCCATGTCACAAAGCAATAGCAACTAAGATGGTGCAGTGTCAGTATCAGAATAAAAATACATCGGAGTTCCCATGGTGGCTCAGGGGTAATGAATCTGACTAGCATCCAGAAGGATGTGTGTTAGATCCTGTGGGTTAAGGATCCAGCATTGCTGTGAGCTGTGGTGTAGGTCACCGATGCAGCTCAGATCCTGCATTGTTGTGGCTGTGGTGTAGGCTGGCAGCTGCAGCTCCAATTCGACCCCTAGCCTGGGAACTTCCATAAACTGCAGATGTGGCCTTAAAAGGCCCAAAAAAAGGAAGAAAAAGAATAAAAATATATCCATGAGACAAAATAAGAGAGTTCAGAAGCAAGCCCACATGTATACATGGTCAACTGACTTTGGACCAGGGTGAGACACAGTCCAGTGAAGCAAGGTAGTCTTTTCATTAGATGGAGCTAGGTCAATGCAACTCGTAGGAAAGGCAAATGAGGAATTCGAAGGAGAACATCTTCATGGCCATGGAGTAAGCAATTTTTTTAAATAAACTGGCCACAATAAGTACAAACCAAAAAAAGGGGGGAAAAAACCAATAAATGAAACTCTATTAAAAATAGAGGCTAAAATATAGCCTGAAATTGGAACAAGAAGGGGCAGTGGAGACACCTGCAAACTGTGGCACAACAACGTGCTCCCCAGCCGCACAGCAAGCACATGACAGAGCTCGGAATGAATGGGAGCTCCTAAACATCTGGTGGGTTCATCAAGGTTGGCATATTTAACGTACATACTCACAAAATATAAATTCACAGGTAGAAGAATATAGAAGAACGTGTCTTAGGCACTTAGGAGTGATGGGGGTTTGGTAGGGGTATCATTGTCTTGGATTCTGGAGCCATAGTGATGGGACTTAAACATTTTCTCAGAAAATTATTAGCTGTAGTCCATGGAAAAGTCACTCACTTTGCCTGGTCTTTAGCATTTCTGAGCAAGAAGAGAGCTGCAATGACAGCACGTACCTCACAAGGAAGTAGTCTATGGCACATGCTGGACATTTGAAAACCACTGCTAGCTGTGAGCTCTTAGGTGATACGCTTCACCAAACTGCACAGTTTCGCAACATACACATTTCTTTAATGTATCCACTTCATATCATCATATAATACATGCATGTATACATGCACATATACAATGCATTACATATGCATGTGTTCATGTATGTATTATTAGCTTTTTTCTATAAGAGATTTAACGATTGCAGGTATGCCTTATAACACAAACCTTCTACCTCTGCCCATAAATGTGTAGAAGCAAATTTATCTTTGTTTCTACATAAACCACTAGGGCTTTATGCGACCACCTTTAAGCACACTGTTCAATTCGTGATTATCTGAGGTTCCTAGAAGGAAGAGGAAGGAATCTGAGGGTTTAGTGAGCACCTGCTGTGTCTCATCTATTTGACACGCATTTGCTCATTTAATCTTTCCAAGAATCTGTTGAAAGATATATTATTATGAAAATTATAACCAGGATGAAAATTGAGGATAAAAATTATTTAGTGACATCACAGAGCCCCTAAGTGGTAGAACCAGGAGTCCATCTGGGTTACTATGCATTTTTTAATGCCCCATATTGTCTCCCAGACCTGTGTTTTGTGCTGGTCTCATCCTGTCAACAGACAATGTTGTGGTGTGACCAATCCTTAGGATTCTTATTATGACTGCAAGACACCATTCAGCAATTACCATCAGGAAACTGAAAAAATAAAGGTTTATTACTTACAAGATGTAGGAATTATACAGCACAGCTTGGGTGTATACAGAGGGAGAGTATGTGTGAGCCTGGGGTTCTGCTCTCATTGGGGTCTAGGGTGGGGTCTTAGGGTTGCAAAAGGACTCTCTCTTCATTGGTGAATTTAAACAAAAGAGCAGGAATTTAAAGACTGAGAAGAGAAAACAAGAACAAAAACAAATAAGTGGCCCAAATAAGTGGGCCATTCATTTCAATGAACCGAGATCTATAAAATGACGGAGCCTCAGTGGGGGGAGGCGGCCTGGCCCTCAGTCTGGTCCTGGGGTTGGCAGTGTGTTTATTGGCAGTCCTCTTTGAAACGGATGCCTTCTTGATACACATCCTCTGAGATCAAAGCTTGAGTCATGCACTTGCATTGCAAAAAACAAAACACAAGAAAACAAGAATCTGGGATTATCCTATACTCTTCAAGAGCTTTGTGTGTTATAGATGCCACAAGACCCATATACTAGTGGGTTTGGTAGGAGATAAAGGGGTGTAAATGCCATAAAGAGATATGCTTAAAAGATTCTGGCAGATTAGGTAAAAATGGAGGTGTTCCTGGTTGTGGCCTAGTAGTAACAAACTCGACTAGTATCCATGGGGACGTGAGTTTGATCCCCAGTCCCACTCAGTGGGTTAAGGATCCAGCATTGCCATGAGCTGCAGTGTAGGTCGCAGACACGGGCTCATATCTAGCATTGCTGTGGCTATAGCACAGGCAGCAACCACAGCTCTTATATGACCCTTAGCCTGGGAACTTCCATCTGCCACAGGTGTAGCCCTTTAATAAATAGATAAATAAAGATGGAAATGTTTTGTAGTTATGAGTGTCAATAAAATTTTCAAATTTTGGCTATTTTTGAACTAGACATTGTAAATTATTTGTGTTCTGTTTGTCTAGCTTTTAATTCTAATCCCATTTGGGGACCACACTGCCCTTATATTCTACATATTCCTCTGGATGTAATGTGGCTTTTTTTTCCCTGAGACTACAGCATGTGGAAGTCCCTGGGTACCTGTACCACAGCAGCAACCTGAGCCCAAGCCAGTGCAGTGATAATACTGGATCCTTAACCTGCTGTGCCACCAGGGAACTCCTAAAGTGGAAATTTTACATAGTCATCAGTAATTAGAGAGCTTTTACCCTACTGCCAAATTAATACTTTTTTGGTGTGTGTGTGTCTTCTTAGGGCCACACCTGCAGCATACGGAAGTTCCCAGGCTAAGGGTTGAATTGGAGCTGTAGCTGCTAGACTACACCACAGCCACAGCAACATGGGATCCTAGCTTCGTCTGCATCCTTAACCCAATGAGTGAGGCTGGGATCGATCTCGCATCCTCATGGATACTCGTTGGGTTCATTATCACTGAGCCATGACAGCAACTCCCAAATTAATACTTTTTAAATAAAATAAATACACAAAAATAAAAAGGATAGCTTTTAAAAGAATCCACAGTCCAAGCAGAAAATTCTATTTAGCCAGCATGTCTTGATTTCTAAAATATATATGCCTTAATCTGTCTGCTTACTTTTGAAAGCAGGCTGGTCTGAAAATGTACCTGGACTTGAGCAAGTATAGCGATACACACAGAGGTGGAAATGACTGCCAACAAGGAAGACGTTTTCAGGTACCCAGAGTCCCCTGGCACAGGAAGCATGGCCCTCCATGCAGACCACACAGGAAGCACCAAGCCCAGATCCTTCAACTGCTAGGGAACTCCTGGGGTTCGGAGTCTTAATGGCAGTTTTCCAGGAAAAGGAACAGGCAAAGCCAGGTAAGCAAGCAGTACAAACTTTTGATGGACAGTTTGAATAAGTTCCCTGGTGGCCCTATACTAGCCCTGAAGTGATTAGAGTAGGGGAGAGTGTCCTGGAATATATTATAAGTCATATAAAATGAGACCCGTGGGAGATAATGAACTCTGGAGTGGATGATTTGCATGGTAAGGGTGGTTTAGTCCTTCGGGACCACTATAACAAAATACAGCAGACTGGGCGGCTTGTAAACTGATTGTTTTCGCTCATAGTCCTGGAGCCTGGCAAGTCCAAGATGAAGGCCCTGGCAGATATGGCACCTGGAGAGGACCAGCTTCCTGGTTCATGGATGGCTGACTCCTCAACCATGTCCTCAGACAGCAGAGGAGCTGGGAGATTTCTGGGGTCTCTTCTACAAAGGCACTCGTCTGGTTCCTGAGGATCTGCTCTCAGGACCTATTCACCTCCCTAAGGCATCACCTCCAAATGCCATCTCACTGGGGGTTAGGTTTCAACATACGAGTTTTGGGGGGAATGCAATGTTCGGTCTATAACAAAGGACATACAGGAAGGCAAGTTGTTTATCTCCAGGAATGAGTTAAACCTTGGAAAGGCAGTTCTTTTCCAGGTCTGCAAAGCCCCAAACGCCAGAGCATCAAGAATGCAGAAAATAAGGAACCACAGTAAATATAGAGCTTCATATGCTTGTTTAGTATTTACTCAGAGAAAGCCTGAGAAAACCCTATGGGTGAGTCTCTACAGAATAATATCTGCGTAGGTGTCAGGAAACAGCGTTAAAACACACAGAGGAATAAAGCCGCAGTATCATACATGCTCTGGATAGCTTTTGTTTCAGGTTATCTTCCCTTGGAACGTGCCAGCCACTCGCTGAAAACAGCATTATTGAGATCTGCAGTTAGTGTACACTCCCTTCCGTTCATTCATCTTTCCTGATAGTTCCATGACCATATGTTTTTTGGGGGATTCTTTTTAATTAGTGACAGATGGATCAAGAAGCTCTGGAGCCTACATCAGACTCCATGCCCTTACAGTGCTTTCAAAACGGCAAACAATGCATGCCGAATAACAATTTCAGCGACGTTAACTTCCCGTAAACAGTGCCGGACACTGTTTATTGCTGGGTTGCGTGCCAGGTCTGAGGCTGGGCGTGGAGCTCCCAGAAGAGAATCACCTCAAGTTCCCTGAGATCTCTGCAGCCCCCTTTTCCCTTTTGACACCCAGCTTCTCCAAGAGCGTGAATACAAGCCTGACCAGGCAGTGCACGCGTGGTGTTTTTAAGTGTGCAGAGGCACTCTGCATCAGGGAAGCGACAGGAGTTCTATAACATGATATTTCAGCCAAGAGAATGAGGAATACTTTAATCCTCTCTTGGCCCAGTCACAACTCCTGTCCTGGAAAACATAGGAAAAAGGGCAACGGGCATGAACAGGACAGCATCACTTCCCTGTTAGCACTTTGCTCACCTTGGGACACCGTTTGACACCATCTCCTGGTGTCCTTTCGAGGGTATGAAATTGTATATCTCAGGACAGCTCTCCCAAGGCAACGAATTCTTTCCAATCCAGTTTTATGCCCTGATCCCTTGACCAAGCACCTCCAGGTTCCAGTCCATATAAACTGTATCCTCCCCATTCAAGATGGGTGGACCAAGGTGGGTCTCAGCAAGTGGACTGGCCCCTGGTGTGAGATGCTGTCTGCACTCCCCCAGCCGACAGTGAAAGGGTCCTCCCTGCCAGTAGGAGAGGAATCAAACTCTGATCAAACACTGAACTTAACCTCATCGCTTCCTTTCTCAAATCTATTTCCACAGTGACTGTGCAAGTTGAGTTTCTCAGGCCAACCCTGAGAAATAGTTTGGTGTGCAAGACATTAATTGGGGGTCATCAACTGAATGAAAGAGGCAGCAAGTGAGACGGGGCAGAGGAAGCCACACTGTGATACCAGCTGGCTTGTTTGCTTTGGCCGGCGTGTAGGCAGCTCTCCTGTGAGAACCGCTCATCCGATCCAAGGCATTACTTTTCCCAGTCCCTGGATTTGAAACTCCCCCAGAGGAGATGACCGCATGCCATTCAAGGTGGCTCAAAGCAACTGAGCTGGAGCCTGAAGGAGGATGCGGGTTGTCTGCTAATTCCACGCTCCACGTCTGGGAACCAACTCCTCCCTTGATGGGGGACCCAGGTGGTGTAGATCTTGAGGAGACATCTATGTGTGGCCCAAACATCAAAATCAGGACATCAGCAGAGACAGCATTCTGATATCTTCAATGCAGCCTTTATCAAAATTTCACCAATGGTTCAATTAATTCTCTTAATAGCCTTCTTGTCCTGGTCTAATTTCCAAGCCAGGATTGCACATTACACTAAATTGTTATGTCTTTTTATTCCCTTTTAAATTGGCAATCGTTTCCGTTTTTCTCTGTCTTTCATGATACTGAAAAGAATATGCGGATGGAAGTCCACTGACTTGTAGACTACTCCTTAGTTTGCTCGATGTCACCTTATGATTCAACTATGTGTTTTTACAATAAATGCTATATAAATGATCTTATGTCTCTGTTAATTCTTTCTACATATATATTGTCCTTACATGTCTTAACACACGTATTTTTTTTTCCCTTAAGACAAAGCAGAAAGGCATTATTTTCCTCACTGTATACATAAGGAGACCGAGATACAGAGAGATTAAATAATCTAATGGTCCATGGAACTTTAGCTATTCTATAGCTAATCTTCTCTACAATACTTTCCACTTCACAAAACTATGGCACAGAAAGTTAAGGATCTGGTGTTGTCACTGCCGTGATTTAGGTTGCTGCTGAGGCTCAGGTTCAATCCCTGGCCTGGGAATGCTCACATGCCAAAGGAGCCACCAAAAGAAAAAAGAAAACTATGCCTATGAGTTATCTTCACTATCTTGTCTATCAGAAGCCAGGGATTTGGCTAAAAATACATATGTGCAAAATGTACCTTAAACTTCTCATCAGATTTCAGATTCCTTGTTTTTAGCAAACCTCACACCCTGATTCTGCTGTACAAAAATTCTGAGGCTTAGGAACATGGGCAACTGTGTCAGCAGCTGACAGGATAAATTTCCTTTGGTTTCCAGCGAAGCACCTTCACTCACACCATCACGGGCCATCTGGCAATCACACGTCTACAAGCCTGGCTGCTTCCTTCATTTCCAAACTTATCTCTACTGCCAGACTGGAAATTTCAAGGGAGCAGAAATCGTGCTCCAATTGTGGCTTTGGTTCTCTGAGCCTGTTTCTTACCTGGCTAACTAAGGTTAAGGACACCTACAGTGTTTTGAATAATGAGCTGGAGACGGGCAATCGACAGGCGAATAAGAAAGCCAAGCAATTCTAGCGTGCTTTTGTAAAATGCTTTCTCCGGTTAAGGTTTGTATTTTACTCAGAGTATGCAAAACGCTGCTCCTGGCCACCGACTGCCACGTTTGCACACAACCTGGAGTCCTGCTGACCGGTGTCCCTGAGCCCACACATGCCTCCACCGTTTCTGCCTAGTTGCATCCATATCAAGCCACAGCTGCAGAACTACACAGAATTATTTTATTTTTCTTCATTGAATTCACAGTCTTTCTCTTAGAGAACTGGGTGATTCCTCCCTCACCTGCTTCTGAACGAAGATGTGAGGAATGCCTTGGCATCTGCCTTAGTCCCTTCTGGGGCTGTTATAAAAAAAAAAAAAAATACCATAGACTGGGTGGCTTAAACCACACAAAATCTTTCTTACAGTTTAGGAAGCTGGCAAGTCCAACATCAAGGTGCCTGCAGATTCAGTGTGCTGTAAGAGCCCATTTCCTGATTCATAGACGCTGGCTCTGTACTGGGTTCTCACATGGTAGAAGGGGCTGGGAGCTTTCTGGGGTCTCTGGTAAGCCCACCAGTCCTATGCATGAAGCCTCCGTCTTTAAGACCTAACCAACTCCCAAACACAGAGCCTTCGAACATCACTGAATTCAGGTTAGATTTCCACGTATGATGGAGGGAGGGGGTATTGGTATTCGGTCCATAGCATTTGCATCTTTGGGGAAAAAGTAGTGTTAGATATAGAGAGATTTAGCATTTACTCTGAATTCGAAATTCCATCATAAATTCCCTAAGGGGAAAAATAGTCAAAATGCTATTTTCTCAGCGCACAAAGTTTGCGGTATACCCCACAACCTCCAACAGAGCCGTAAGCTTACCTCACAGCATGCCTGTCATTGACGCCGATTTTAATTTTCCGTATAAATATCACGGGTTGGGTGGCATTTCCTTTTGTATTTATCTGATGTTAAGCTTTCACTCAAAGTAATTCAGCGCCTACTTCCTAGGTATTTCTCTACACAATGGACTCTGTTTTCCAAAGAAAATTTAACCCCATCCGCATTGTATATATTTTTTAAAATATTTGGTGGATTCTGTTAGGCAATAGGGGGACGGGGTGAGTATCAGTGCCCTAACCCTTGAGTTGCCACAGGCTTCACCAAAGAGATACTTTGGACTGTATTTGAGGAGAACCAGAACACAGGCCTAAGGGACAGGACGCTGGTTTCAGGGGCTTTCTTTGAGGCTCACCAAGTGGATGACCTACAGCTTTGCTTCTGAACTTCAAAGAGGGAAAAAAAAAAAAAGGCTAAATAAATAAGGCATTGAGCCACCTCGTCTGTTTCAAATTGGAAAGGTCCTTAATTTTTGATATAACATGATCAGTTTGTCACCAAGCAGAACCCTACAGGGCCTGCCCAGGAGAGACCTCTTAGTGTCCTCCGCCTGCCTCTCATCTGTAGAAAAACTTTAGCCTCCTCGGCTATCGTAAGAGTTCCAGCGTTCCAAGTTCCAAAAACCACGCTGAATCAGAGAAGCGAGAAAATGCAGAAACAAAAGGAAAAGTTGAGCCAGACAAGATAATAGCAGTTCAGCTAGTCAACAAAGTCAAAGACCATTGAGAACTATGTCTAGATACTTACATCGCAACAGAACAATGGGAGGAAAGAGAAGGTATACATGTACGTGTAACTTGGTCCCCATGCTCTACAGCGGGGGAAAAAAAAAGTCAAAGACCTTTAGTTCCTCTTCCAGGGTGACAGCGTATGTTCTGAGCCACATCCTTGAGCTTTTCGGCAGATACTGAAACCACAAGAAGTTAACTGAAGACCCAGGGAACCAGACGGTTGGTGCTGTTATCTCCCGATGATCTTACCACCAGCCAACCAGAAGAAGGTTCACGAGCTAATCAAACACCTCACAAGCAACCCTCTCCCTCACACCCTCTCCCCTCACGCTGTCCTCAAAGACCTTCCCCCGAAGGGCGCTGGGGAGCTGGGGTCCTTTGAGCACTAACTCCTCAGACTCCTCGCTTGGCCCTGCTAAAAACACTGCACTTGCCTTGCCCAAGACCCAGGGTCTGTGGATTGGCTGTACTGCACATGGATGACTGGACCCATGTCTGATTGCTAACAATTTTCATCATAAATATAATTCATTTAATGGTATTGATTCAGCTTTGTTTCTTTAATATTAAAACATGGACATTATAGACAAGTATTTTTAATTAAATATTCTTCTGCTTTCTAGAGCTAAGAATCCTAAGTATTTGGGTCAGTTTCTATTTTTTAACCGTGTGAGACATAGGTATGAGATATATGTATATATTTGTATATTTCAAACTATTATTCCCTTATATACATTGTTTTGTGTTTCAAATTATTCACTTATCTTATAGTACATATATTTTATTGTGACCTTAAACATTCTTTACAAACCTTTTTTATTTTTATCTATTTATTTTTTGGCCGCACCTGAGGCATTTTGGAAGTTCCTGGGCCAAGGATCAAACCCAAGCCATGGCAGCTCCAGTAAAAATGCTGGATCCTTCATCTACTGCACCACAAGAGAACTGATAGAAATCTTTTTCAAGTGTCTTCATTACATGGTTATAGTATAACTTATACTGTCATTCTTTACTCTTGGATGTGGAAGTTTTGGGGGGGGTTTAATAATGATTTTTATTTTTTCCATTATAGCTGGTTTACAGTGTTTGGATGTGGAAGTTTTATATTAAGTTTATAAATAAAGCTGTAATAATTTTCATGCATTTCTGATTATTTTTCTCCATATTTTATAAACTTAATTTTCCCACTTAAATAATACCTTAAATATGCTCAAAGGATTTAAATTAAAATTCTATTAAAATATGATTTTACTTATTTATTTATTTACTGCTTTTCAGGGCCACAACTGTGGCATATGGAGGTTCCCAGTCCAGGAGTCTAATCAGAGCTACAGCTGCCGACCTACACCACAGCCATAGCAACGCTGGATCCTCAACCCACTGAGCAAGGTGAGGGATTGAACCTGCACCTCATGGATACTAGTAGGGCCCATTACTGCTGAACACAATGGGAACTCCAAAATATGATTGTTTAAACATCAAAAAAGGAAAGAAGGATGAGAAGGAAGCAAGGCAGGTTGAGCTTGTATCTCTGTTTGCGGGAGGTACAGCTAGCAGCCTGGAGCAGCTTAAGGCTGGAGTAGATCTGCAAAGGCAGTTCTGGAGGGGGGGCTGTGTAGCAACAGCCAGCTGAGGGGACTCAGTTTCCAGAAGAGACTCAAGAAGAGAAGAGAATCAAGAAGAGCTCACAAGGTCCATCAGGACCCGAATCCAAAGAAGATAAGAAAAGCTCCTCGATTGCCCTAAACCCTAGGAATGAATGTTCACGAAGCATTACCATTCTTGAGACTGAGTTCTTTCACATAGAATCCCTCTAAGGTAAAGTTTATTCATCAGTATAATGAGGTTAATATGCAGAAACATAGACGTATGGTTTGTTGGGAAAATTAAAATTTGATCAACATTTAAATACTCAGCACAATCTCGGAACATCCTAAATCTTCCACAATTGTCCATTTAATCCAGCTAAATTGTTATTTATTTTCTACAACTAATACATTTCCCCACAATTCTTATCAATTTGTAATACATTTTTATATATGAAATAAAACTTTAATTTATCTTTTTACCTCCTTAACTGGCCTTTAAGTTTGATTAGGGAAGGAACTAAGTGTATTTTATTTACGAATGGTTTCTTAATACACTGTTGCTGAATTGAAATTAAATAAAAATCTTTTGGATTCTCTTACTCCTCTCAATGATTTCAGTATAATTGGCTTGAACACCAGAGCATTTCAGGGCCTGAGAAAAACTGGAGCTCCTCCACAATCTCTCCCAATTTTCAGGTCTCAAACATGCACATATCGTCTCTGCTCTGTAGGCTGCCTCTGTTTACCGAACCGCAAAGCTGAACCTCTTCAGATCCACTCACGTCAACAAGCTCACCAGAATATGAACTTTCAGGAGCATCTCTCAACCCTTATCACTTTGCCTCCAGCCACCCCTCTTCACTTTCCCTCCTCTCAGGAATAAAGTGCCTTTCTTCTCTATGAAGTTAGACAGACAATGAGACACCAAGGCCATGTGCTATCATTTACATGTGGAATCTAAAAAAAGGATACAATGAACTTCTTTGCAGAACAGATACTGACTCACAGACTTCGAAAAACGTATGGTTTCCAAAGGAGACAGGCTGGGGGGTGGAGAGGGATGGTCTGGGGGTTTGGGATGGAAATGCTGTACAACTAAAAATGTAATAAAATTCATTGAGTTTAACAAAAGTGTTGTCTGCTTTTCTGGAGTTTGCTTTGATGCCTAGGGGTCATAGTGTGCATTTTAAATTTTAAAGAGATCATTCCTTCTGCAAGACGAGAGAAGTGGAGGAAGAGAGGAGTGGTCAGAAAGGCCTTTTGTTCAGGGAGAGTAAGTAGCAAGGGCACTGTGGTGAAAGATCTCCAGGACAGCCACAGCAGTACAGTTGGTCAGGGAGCGCATTTGTGCAGAACTTCTTATTCACAACATTTCTGGGCAAATTTGAAGCCAGTTACCTTCTAGATTCATTGGTGTAATCACTCAACACTTCAATTATATCAGAGAAATAAAAGCCCATGAGAAAGACTTGATGGATATTTGTGAAATAAAATCTATAGACCCTCTATGTCTGATGCTGAAGAAAGGATTTCAACATGACTAGCTCCTAGGGAATAATCCGTGGGGCAATAGCCAAGTAATTATTCACATCTTTCCTTTGCCTTAGTACTAGTAAGTTTGGGAAATAGAAAATATAAACATTCTGTTGCCTTTGTGGATTTATTGCTCTTTAAGCCTTGTGTCTAATAAAGTATGTTCTTGCAGCATGGCCATAGCACAGGCCTGGAAATTTGCCACCACTTTCCAGTTAATTAATGCTTTGGTCATTTAAGTTGGTGTGGCTCAAGACAGATGCTCCATAAATGTTAGGTGAATGAACAAATATGAATGGATGACTGTGGTGAATGCTGTTTCATCATAACTCTATTTGCTATAATAATATTTGAGCTATGAAGTTGCAATCAATACAAACTCCTATGGGCACCATATATAGATCTCTTCTCTTCTTGAATTAATATGTTATAAAGCAGGGGCTAGGAAGTTTTATTTATAGAGGCCACTAATCACAGGGAAAAAAATCCACTGGAGTGAAATGACAAAGCAACTTCTTAGTTTTTAAAGAGAAATATGAAGTTTCCTACTCTCCTACTCTTTAAAAAATAATTCAACAGTTTAGTAGGCACCTATTGATCATGTGCTGCAAGCATAGAACTGTGCATTTCAGAGCTGTAAGAACCAATGAGAATAAAGCAGACATACTGATGGTGGAAATTCAACCTTGGTCTAATACTCATGTGTGTGTGTATATATATATATATATATATATATATATATATATATATATATACACACACATATATATATGTATATACGTGTGTGTGTGTATGCATATAATAGATGGGATTAATGGATTAATGACCAGGTAAGAACATTCTTAATAGTTTGACAATTTGTACTTACATAAAGGAAAAATGGTTTAAATTATCAACAAAATGTAGTCTAATTTTGTAATTTTCTGCATCTTCACACATGGTCTTAAATTTCCAGTGTATCTTTGTTTTTCTCCTGCCAGACTAAGATCTTCTCCATGAGGAGTGCTGTCTGGTTTGGTTTATATTCTCAACCACTCATCACATGGATGCACCAAAAACACAACCTGGTGAATATCTGATGCATGATTGAGGAAAAAAATGCAACTTCACACTTAGACACCTACTCATTGATAATACTGTGTGCATATGTGTGTGTGTGTAGTATATATGTGTGTGTTTATGTCTAGTCAACTCAATACTTTTAGTAAAAACATAATATGTATATGTATGTGTAACTGAGTCACTTTGCTGTGCAGCAGAAATTGTCAGAACACTGTAAAACCAACTATAATGGATACAATAAAAATCATTAAAAAAAAACCCCTTAAAACACACACAAAAAAACCCAAAAAAACAATGTACTTTTCATCATCTCAATAAATAAATAAAAACATAACAGTGAGTCCTCTACTATTATGTTCAGAAGAGTTAAGCTTGGACATGAAGTAGTAACTCAAAAACCCTAGACTTTCTACTGAATCCCATTCTTCACAATTCCACCTGAAGAGACTTCCTAAAAGCTAAAGTCAATGTATGTGGAACCGCCCAGTTTCCACCATAAGGGTTTTTGTCATTCCACACTCTTTCCCATATTGTTCAAGTAGTATGAGTTTTAAAAAGTGTATCTTACCAATGTCAAGAGTATGGCTGTATTCTCTGTGATATCACTTTTAATTTCCCTAAGTAATAAATTTAAGCATCATTTAATTTTTCCCATATTTTCATTTAAAAATATGACATACATACAGAAAAGATAAAAACAAAAGTTGTGTCACTGAATGAGTCATCATAAACTGCACACTATGCGCACACCACCCAGATGGAGAAGGAGCCCCTAGCTATTGCCCTGAATCATCTCTCAGTGTCTTTTCTTGATCACATGCTTTCTCCTCTGGTACAGATCTACATGTACCTCTCGATCAACACGGATATAGTTAGATATTTAAAATTAAACATTATATATAAAAATAAACCCACATATATACACAGAGAAGTATGTGTTAAATCAGGGTGCTAGTTATTTACATATACGTGAATAAAAACTGAGTTATATATTATATCTAATAAATATAAGTACTACATATAGACTTTAGTTTTTACTCTTTTCACTTTATACAAATGGAATTTAGTATGTGTTCTTTTAAACCTTGCTTCTTTTACTCAACCTTATGTTTGTAAGATTTGTCCACATTCTTCATTTAACAGCACTTGGTTCGCTTATGTCACTGTGTAATACTCCACTGTATGAAGAAACAGTTTATCAGTTCTGCTGGTAATGGATATTTGGGTTGTTTCCAGTTGGAGGTTGTTACATATAATGCTTCTATATGTACTGGTGCCTATGGGGGACAGTCTTATTGAGTATCTCAAAGTGGAAACAATTAGTTACAGGCTGTGAAAGCTTTGTACTCAGTAGACAATGCCAAACTTTTTTCTCAAGTGACCGTATGAAATCACATTCCTATCAGCATTGTAGGAGAGCTTCTGTCACTACACATTCTCACCAATACATGGTAGTATAAGACTGCTTAATTTTTGCCAATCTGCTAAGAATAGTGTTGTCTCGTTATAACTCATTTGGAGTTTTCTGATTAATGATGAAGCTGAACAGCTTTTCATGTGTATAGGTTATGTAGTTGGACTTTCTTTTTATCAAGTGTCTACTAAAGATATTTGCCCATTTTTCTACTGGCTTTTCTGTCTTCTTACTAATTTGAAGGAATAATTTACATGTTCATGAAACTAGACCTTTGTCATTAAAAAAAAAAAAAATCATATACTATCTAATCCAGTTGCTTTTCTTTAAAGGACCATCACGGTATTTTTGATACACAGAAGATACAGGTTAAGCTGCTGTTCCAGTTCCATTTACTACAAAGACTCTTCTTCCCCTCATTTCTCTGTGGTGACAGCAGGGCTGCAAACACATACAAGGTAAATTTACTTAGAGGTTCTCCATCTCCCAGTCCTCTGCTTATTTCTACCTACGCAAAACTGCACTGTCCTAATTAATATAATTTCATGAGTCTTGAGGACTTCTAATTTTTTTCAATAGTGTCTTTGCTATTCTTTTCCAATTGTACTTCTATGTTGGCTTTGAACAACATTTGGGAAAAAAAAATGTTTACATATCACCTACTGTGTGAGAGCAGCTATTACAGGCACGTAATCTACATCATGTAAAAAAAAAACAAAAAAACAAAAACCAGACAGAACATTCTAACATATGTGGGGAAGATAGGCCACAACAGTAATAATAAGAAATAAGGTCTATTATGAGGAATACTAGCAGGTAAAGAGAGCTACAAAAATTATAAATCAGGAGTTCCCGTCGTGGCACAGTGGTTAATGAATCCGACTAGGAACCATGAGTTTGCGGGTTTGGTCCCTGCCCTTGCTCAGTGGGTTAACGATCCGGCGTTGCCGTGAGCTGTGGTGTAGGTTGCAGACTCGGCTCGGATTGCGCGTTGCTGTGGCTCTGGCGTAGGCCGGCGGCTGCGGCTCCGATTTGACCCCTAGCCTGGGAACCTCCATGTGCCGCGGAAGCGGCCCAAAGAAATAGCAAAAAAAAAATTATAAATCAGAGTATGTGGGGTCCAGATGATGTGGTGGAGGGATTTGAAAGACTAATAGGGTAGTCATAGGAGGCTTCTAGTCAATTTATCTGATTCTTGAAAACTTTGATATTTTAGTAAAAAGAGAACTGACATTTGTGTACCAAGAGAAAGGATATTTCAACATAGCTGCACCAGCAAAATTAAAAATTGGGCTTTTGGAGTTCCTGTTGTGACGCAGTGAACTTGACTAGTATCCATGAGGACACAGGTCTGATCCCTGGCCTCGTTCAGTGGGTTAAGGATCTGGTGTTGCCATGAGCTGTGGTGAAGGTCAGACACAGCTTGGGTCCCATGTTGCTATAGCTGTGGTGTAGGCTGGCAGCTATAGCTCCAATTCAACCCTTAGCCTAGGAACTTCCATATGCCACAGATAAGGCCCTAAAAAGCAAAAAATAAACAAAAAGAAACAAAAACTGGGCTTATTTTTTATTTGGGTTTTTTTTATGATTATCAATTAAATATTAGAATTTTCACTGTGGGGTCTTAATTGTCTTTCTTTTCTAGGTAATTGTTAATGACATTTTAGTTTTAAAATTTTGTTTTCTAATTATGGCTGGGTGTTTGGAAATATACTCAATTTTTAAATATCTATTATAATAACAAATATGTAGGTTGAAAAAAAATCAGTATAAGATATTCACATGATCAGTGAATGATTTCTTTGTAGTAAATTCTGATACTACCCATTCATTTATTCATGCTCTACTGTGTTGTCTGGGATCTTCTCCAACGTGTTAAAAGTTAGTGGTCAGAGCACATGACCTCATCTTTTTCCTAAAGCCTAATGGAAAGGCTTTGACCTTTCACATTTACATGTAACGATGTATTGATTTTTTCAACTCAATGAATTTTATTACATTTGTTGTTGTACAACAACCATCACAATCCAATTTTACAGCATGTCCATCCCAAACCCCCAGTCCATGCCCACTATCCCCCAACCTGTCTCCTTAGGGAACCATACGTTTTTCAAAGTCTGTGAGTCAGCATCTGTTCTGCAAAGAAGTTCATTGTGTCCTTTTTTTAGATTCCACATATAAGTGATAGCATATGACGTTGGTTTCTCACTGTCTAACTTCACCTAGCCTGATAATTTCTAGGTCCATCCATGTTGCTAGAAATGCCATTATTTCATTCCTTTTTATCACTGAATAATATTCCACTGCCTATAAGCACCACATCTTCTTTATGCACTCCTGGACATTTAGGTTGCTACCATGTCTTGGCTACTGTATATAGTGCTGCAATAAATACTGGATTACATGTATATTTTCGAGTCATGGTTATCTCTGGATAGACAGATGTCCAGGAGTGGAACTGCTGGCTCAAATGGTAATTCTATTTTTAGTTTTTTGATGGATCTCCATACTGTTTCCATAGTGGCTGCACCAATTTACATTCCCACCAACAGGGTAATAGTTTTCCTTTTTCTCCACACCCTCTCCAGCATTTATTGTTTGTAGACTTTTTGATGATGGCCATTCTTGCTGGTATTGGTTTTTTTTTAAGATTAATCATCCTCTGTATTAGTCAAGCTTCTTCAGAGATACAAAAGAAATAATAAACACATATTCACTAAAATCTATATATTATACTGTATATTACTTCTATACATTAAAACTCTATAGACAGAGAGAGAGAAAGAGAGTGAGAGAGTGAGATTTTTTTTTTAATTTGGCTTACATGATTGCTGGGGGCTGGGGGGGGGGTCTGCAGGGCAAGTCAGCAGGTTGAAGACCTAGGGAAAAGTTGACGTTGCAGTTCAAGTTCAAAGGCAGCCTGCCAGTCTACAGGTAGAATTTTTCTCCATAGAAGAATCTCAATGTCATTCTCTTAAGGCATTCACCTGATTGAATAAGGCCCACCCATACTACGGAGGATAATCTGCTTTATTCACACTACTAACAGAAACGTTAATCACAGTCCCAAAAATTCCTTCAGAGCAACATCTGGGCTGGTATCACACAGTCATCTAGGCACAATGGCCTAGCCGAGATGACACACGAAATTAATTTATTCACTATTCCTTTATTCTTAGTTTACTAATGATTTTTAATACAAATGGATGTTGAACGTTCTTAAATGCTTTCTCTGTACCTATTGAGAAAAAAACACTTTTTTTACTATTAATTGGAATATGTGGTGAATTGTGTGCATAGATTTTTCTAATGCTAAATCAAACTCAGATTCCAGGTACATCCACACTTTAATGAAATCAGTAGATCAGTAGAAGGATGCATAGACAGGCTTGCCAACATTTTCTTTTGGACTTTTGCCTCTAAGTTAATGAGTAACTTTGGCCTGCAAATTTTCATCTTTGGATCTTAAGGGTTTGGGTATAAACATAATGTACAGCGCTTGTAAAACTGGATGAGGAATGTTCTCATTTTTCTATTATCTAGAACTACTTCTATGCACTTAGAGTTACTTCTTAAAAGTCCGGGAGAACTGCCCGACGCAGCTGTGCATGACTGTGGTGTTCTGCAGGGAAGGTTTTTAACGGCTCATTCGGTCACTGCAATGGTTATCACACGGTCGAGGCTTTACATTACTTCTTGATTCAGAATGTTTTAATTTTATAGTATTTTTGTTTCCCAAACTTTCCACTTCATATAAGTTTTCTAATTTATTGGCTAAGGGTTTTTTAATGATATCATTAAAATATCTTAATTGGGTCTGTGACATCTGTAGTCATGATAAATTGGAGATGACTAAATTAAACGTTACTGCTTCCCTCAGTGGGTACCCAATGGGTTGAAAAGAGGACAGAGAGTAAATGTTCGACCTAAGGGAGTCTGTGGCCATGAAATTAATTCTATCAGGGTTGTGTCCTGACCATTTCAGTGTCTTCTGGGGAAGAAAAGCTGAACTTTCCCCCAACAAACTACTGCTCTTCTCTTCCAGAGGAACTTTCTCGTTGACCAGGAGCTTACTGGATGAGCTCAGTGGGTTTAAAGAACAAACATTTGGGAAACTGGAATGGATGAAGCAATTACTTCCTCTGAAACTTATTTCAAAGGTAGCTATAACATCTTCTTCTAACACTTCCCTCTTTAGGGATTATATTATAAGACATTCTTGAAATTTTCTTTGCGGGTGAGAGCCAAAGACAGACATTCGTTGAGCCGTGTTTTTCTCCTGTGAGGATGAGTAGTCCATTCTCTTTTGAATTTCACTCAAAGCCTCAGAATTTCACATAAGGCAGACTTCTTTTCTGTGTCTCTGAACCTGTTTCATATATTAAGCATGAAGGAGCCAGAGTGTGCATCCTGCTTCTAGAAATAATACCGTGGGCTCATCAGATCATTGATGAGAACAATATCCTCAAGAACAAGAGCTTCTGACAGTGTGGGAGTTTTGTCTCCCTTGTTCTCGGCTGTGTAAGATGCATCTAAACAGTTGCAGGCACAGACTAGACAATAAAGAAATATTTTCTGAAGAATGATCGAATGGATAAATATGCTGCAAACATAGATTTACTATGTATTGATTGGCCTGAAGATGTGGAGTTGGGGAGAGCTGTAGGCAGACTATTTTGGTCTTAATTTTTAATTTTTTTTATTAAAGTATAGTTGATTCACAATGTGCCAATTTCTGCTGTACAGCAAAGTGACCCAAACATACACATATATGTATGTGAATATATACATACACACACACATACTCCCTTTATACACACACACACACACACACACACACACACACACACACTCCTTTTCTTATATTACTTTCCATCATGTTCTATCCCAAGATATTGGATAGAGTTCCCTGTGCTGTACAGTAGGAACTCGTTGCTTATCCACTCTCAATGTAATAGTTTGCCTCTACCAACCCCCAAATCCCTGTCCATCCCATTCCCTCCCCACCCCATCCCACCTTGGCATATTTTGTATTTTAATTATGATATCATATTTTATATCTTAGATGTAAATCTTATTTTCTGATCCAGACTTTATAATAAAACAGATGAGTTTTTAGTTACTATCAGTCTCAAATATATATATTTCTCCAATGATTCAAAATGTATAGAGAATAAATTGATTGATTAATTTGTATCTTCACATACTAACAAAAAGTCCTAGGCTAGGCAGGAAAGTCATCAAAAAGGAGATTCATCCATTAGGCCAGAATATGTGGCATGTGTGAGATACCAGGCAGTAAACAAATGCTAATGTGATAAAAAAAAAAATAATCTTTCTCAAATACATCAGCATTCTTCCTGATATGGTAACAGATACCCAGAGATATTAGTGTCACCATTGATTAAGGTAAAGGAGCTATTTGGGATAAGATTTGGGACAAGAAATTACTAAAGCTAACTTCTGCTTTATCTCACGTGAGTTTTTGTAGGACTTTTTTTTCATGTGGACATCTTCTTTGTGGTTTATAAAAAACGGTGACCCAGAAGGGTTTCACACTGCTCTCAAGAAATGAAACCCATAACAAATCCGACTAGGAACCATGAGGTTGCGGGTTCAATCCCTGGCCTTGCTCAGTGGGTTAAGGATCCGGTGTTGCCGTGAGCTGTGGTGTAGGTCACCGATGCAGCTCAGATCCCACCTTGCTGTGGCTGTGGTGTAGGCCAGTGGCTACAGCTCCAATTAGACCCCTAGCCTGGGAACCTCCATATGCCACAGGTTCGGCCCTCAAAATACAAAATAAATAAATAAATAAATAAATAAATAAATAAATAAATAAAAGATTGCCTACCCTCCAGAGGGAAATGTGAACGTTAAAAGTAATAGCATGTGAATGCTGAGCCCGCAAAGATAGAACTTGATAGACGCAATTGCTTTGGGGCTGAACTCATGCAAATTCTAACCAGGTGTTTGCACCTGGTCATTGCTACTTACAATAAGGACTAAAAGTTGGAGCCCTGACAGGGAGGGAAGAGGTAGGATGAGTTTGAGAACAAATCGTTTATATTTTACCCTTGGAGACAGAATTTTTCCGTGTCATCCCTTTACCACCTCCATCAACCAGAACCACCTTTGGGGTGATTAAAGATGAACACTGCTTAATTTTGTTTGTAACCCTCAAGGTTCCTGTATTCAGGAAAGCCTTCAGTATGATGGGAGCACAGAATAAGATGGGAACACGGAAGAGATGAAGTAAAAGACAGAGACTTGCCTCCTACATCATATACGGAGGAAGCTCTTTATCACACAAGAAGTGGAGAGTCAAGGGATTTTTAAAGTGAAGGAATGCAAAGTTATATTTTCACGTCATTCAAAATTAAGCAGATGCATAGTTAATGTTTTTGTGCAGTCACAGTAGGGTAATAATGCACTTAAGCTACAAAGACAAGAAGCGCAAATGCAGAGAGACACTGATGGTCAAGGAAGGGCCTTGAGTCCATGCTTACGTCCTGCATTTGTATTATTTTTAGTTATAGAAAGCGGGGCTCATTTGCTCAGTTAAACATACAGACCTGTATTGAATTCCACCAGGCAGCAGTTTCTCTTCTTGGCAGTGCAAATTGGAAAATTGAATTTTCCTCTGCCTTCTAACTCGACTCAAAATTTATTTGTATTTAGACCCTTTATATAATTATTACTATCATCATTATTTAGCAGCTTTTGCTGAATCTATTAATGAGAAATGGATATGCTCAATGTGGGTGCAGGGCGAGGTCTATTAGGGATGATTACTGCTAGAAGTCTGGGGTAGCAGCAGACAGTAAAGCTGGGGTTGCACCAGGGTCAAGCTTAAAACTCTCAGCAGCCAGGGCGGGGAGTGGGGCTGGGAGAGAACCATGCAGGAGGAGAAGGAAAAGCAGATCAGGGCCTGGAAAAGCAGAGCGCTCAACCCTGGCATTTTATCCAAGTAGCTATATGATTTTAGAAGAAAAAAATTCTGAAATATCACAACTGCAAGATAAACATTTGGAACAATAAAAGCCTATTTCTTGACAGTTTCTCACAAATTTAATGGAACAGAAGGGGATTTTGACAATAGTGAAGTGTCCACAGCACACAACCCTCTTTCTAATTGTACCTTCTGGACCGCTTAGAACCAGGTTTGCCACTTCAGCATGCCAACCTGTAGCACTTCAAAATCCCTAAACTTATGGAATCAAAAGACACTGAAGAAGCCTTTCAGTTTGGTGGATTAAAGTGTGTAAGGAGAGACCAAATTTCCCTTTCTCCTTTCCAGTTATAACTTTCTGTGTTACAGGCTTCTACATCCTTTACAGGCATTAATTTATGTCTCTTAATAAATGCAAGCAGTAAATTGAGGGACACAGGAGAGCACAGAATAAGAGTCTGAAAACATGAACATGTGAAAGTGGATATCTTTTCCTTTGGCTGAATATAGAAAAATAATTTAAATAAAGTATTATGTTTTAGAGATATCTCTTGGTTAAAATCAGGGCTCTTTTTTTTTTTTTAAAGGCTACACCTGCAGCATATGGAAGTTTCTGGGCCAGGGTGTCCAATCAGAGCTGCAGTTGGAGGCCTGCGCCACAGCCACAGCAACCGCCAGATCTAAGTGCAACCTGCACTGCAGCTCGCAGCAGTGCCAGATCCTTAGCCCACTGAGCAAGGCCAGGGATCAAACCTGCATCCTCATGGACACTGTGTCCGATTCTTAACCCACTGAATGACAATGGGAACTCTTCAGGGCTCTCTTTTATCTGAGTTTCTAACTTGGTACATGCATGTCTTTCAGAGAATTTCTTGCTTAATTCTGTTTTTACTTTTATATTCACCTTAATAACTTATTATCCTTTAAAATCTAGAACACACAACAACAAAATCGTAGAGCCTCTAAATTAGTGGATGTTGTAGACATAAATTACTTCCTTTTTTTTCACTAGTGAGGGGATTAATAAAAATGCTGCTAAAGACAAGTAGGCTGAGCAGTTCCCACTGCAGTGCAGCAGGTTAAGGATCTGGTGGTGTCTGGACAGTGGTGTAGGTCACGGCTGTGGCTCAGATTCACTCCCTGGCCTGAGAACTTCCATAGGCTATGGATGTGGCCAAACAAACAAATAAACAAACAAACCAACCAAAAAGACAAGTGGGCTGAGTGGTGCAAAGTTATTCTTATTGAACTGGTAACAGAAAGAGAGTGGAATTCCTCATTAATAGAGTGAGCCCGTGAGAACTCACATAACTTATTAAGCACAATACATCCCTAGAAGAAATAAGCCTGGCCCCCTGCTTAGCTACTTGCATAAGTACAGACGTGATGGAAAATGTCCCCAGGAACAGTAAATGACTTTCCCAGGCAGAGCAGCATCAGAGGCAAAAGAGAAATAGCAGAGTGTGAAGGAAAAAGATTTGGAAGTTTTGTTTTCTTAATTTATTTTCCTTTTAGAAGTTACTTAAATACCCTTTGAAAGTGTATGCTATAAACACATTATTGTTTATTTATTGCACACATTTATGATAATGTTAACAGAAGATGAAAAAGGGCATATCTTGTATTCCGCAGTAAACATTCATTCCTTATTGTGCATTTTAATATTCTTATAAAGTCTGCAAGTGAAAAACACGGCTTCAAGTGCTGCTACAGATTGATGTCTAGTCTGTGTCCACGTTACCTGAACACCTCAGATGAGCTCTGATGCAGGATGAAGGAGACCAGGTAAACAGACTTCTCAGCACACGCATTTTAACAAGGCTGATTCCTTCCGGGATGTATTGCATACATCCAAAACAGACAGGAGCAGAGACAAAAGGAGGGGTCCTTGGTTGAACGAGGATTTTTTTCAGGGTCTTCAGTCAGCCATGAGACTATAAAACAATAGCCACTCGCTTGTTTTTGTATCTTGGCCTTATGCCAAAACAGTGAATCTAATAGAACCCCAAAGCCCCCCATGCAGAATGGTGTTAGTAGTTTTATTCGTAACTAAGAACTAGGCTGAAGAAATATGAGGTAACGGTGTTTGCTGAAGTCCACCAATAAAATCTCAAAAGCTTTTTTTTTTTTCCTGCAGAGAACCTGATATTCTATTTGTATTTATAAGATTCATAGGGAAAAGAGGGAAAGTGAGGACAATCTGACAGAAAAATGCTAAAATGATTTTACTGGCATATCACAGAATGTTTAATGCTTCCTAAATCAACCGAGGGAGAATCAGAACAACAAAAAAAAAATCACAGTAATAAGCAGCATATTAGATTTGTTTTTTCCCAAAAAGCAGGGAAGGAGGTCTGTTGGAGACATTCAGTTATAAAGCTGTTTAATTTCTCCCATGGCCACCTTCTTGACCTGTCATGATTTTTTTTTTCCTTGCTACATAAGAAAAAATAAACTTTTAACTTACTAGCATGAGTTGTATGTTTACCTTTATATTGTGAAATTATAGTTTTAAGTGCAAACATAAGAGTGGCTAACTTACATGTGAAAGCATTAAATGACACAGCTTATATGTTGTAGCTCCCACATGCAGTACATTTCATTTGCAGCAAGGCAAAGTAAATGCTGCATAAAAGAAGCACAACTGTTTATATTGGATTTGATATGTACACATTCTACTGATTCCCTGTACCTGTGGTTTCCTGATTAGTAAGGAAAACATAAAAAGAAAAAGAACCATGGATTGGCTTTTCTTTTTAAATTACCCTTTCAGCTTAAGTGATTGGCTACTTCAGAGAAGTCACATGAGGATGAAAGAATACTGTCCCTTGGTCACTCAACCTTTTGAGAACATCACTGACCTTCTTTCTGCAACTTTGGGTTTGAATGGCAAGTGTGGCTTCTTGGAGTTGTCATGGCCCCAGACAATCAGAGAAGTAAAACACGTACTTTGTATTCCGAGTCCTGCTTAACTCCACCAAGCCACGGGCCCTGGATTCTGTGCACAGAGGGCATCGCGGGCACCATCCTGAAAGGGGGAGCAAGATGTGTGACGCACTGCCCGTGAAGAAGGACAGAATTCACCCCCTAAAAATATGCCTCCATGGCATAAGGATTCTCTTGAGCTGATTATTTTAAGAAAAAGGAAACAGCCTAGAAGTTACCCTTTTGTAGGGAAATTTACATGGATAAGGGAAATTTCCATCTGTCAGGGCATCTCCCTCTCATTATCAGTGATAAAATCTCTAGAAATTCTTGCAGTGGAGAACACAACTGACTTAACCCCTCATGACAACCTTTTTACTGCACTTTGCCTGGTAACTTTCCAACCTGCTTCCCTCGGCAATGTGCTCCTGTCTTTAGCTGGAGACAGTATTTAGGCTGATGGTTTGGGCCATTCTGGAGAGTTACTCAGTTTTCCTGGGATTCTCTGGTGTGTAAAGGAATTATACATGACTAAACTTTTGTTTTCCTCCTGCTAATCTGTCTTTTATTCCAAGAGGTTCATAGCCAAGAACTTAGAAGGAAGAAAGAACATTACCCTTTCTCCCCTACATCCTACTAGACCTCACACAGGAAACACAAGTTCAAAGATAAAATCATTGATGCTTTCAACAGAGCCATAAGCCAAACATTAAACCCATCAAGGACACCTCTGAGCACGGGGCCCCATTTGGTTTCTCAGGCCCATGAAACCAGAACGGGTTCTACATGATGACAACAGAAGGACGCCAGGTCCTGTATCAGGGGCCCATTTCCCTAAACCACACCCTGTTCTCGTACAGGAGGCTGAAGAAATCCACAGCATGGTCTAGTGTTTTGGAGGGAAGCTTTGTCTCTAGGAAGAAGCATAGAAACAACTTAAGTGGCAGGCACTGATTTTCTGCCCGGCACCTCCAAGTTCCCTGGGCTGTATGCCAATTTGCACTAGAGCCCCCAGATGACCCAGGGCCACTTGCTCCAGTCTCTGCCGTGATTAGTGATGGCTTCTCTCTGTTCTGCTATGTTAAACAGGACACTTGCCTTGTTCCCCTTGTTTGTTTTCCATTTCTAAGTAACTGGTATTTAAGTAGCTACTTAAACTCCTCTCTGTTGAGTATTGACAGGAATTGGCAAAGCTTACTCAGGAAGTCATCATTTTGCTAAATTTTCACAAAAGCTTTGCTCAGTTGAACACAGATCTTGCTTAACCTTTTTGTATGTTTATTTGTTTTCATATTTTTCAGTACAAAGTTAATTTGAGATGGTTTAGATAATAATATACAATTAAATTCACTTTATTTCCATTCAATTAAAAAATACAAAAGAGTGAGGACCTACACATACTAAATTGTCTCAGATTTCTAAGACTTGATTTTCTTCTGTATATAATGAGGATATATTACACATTTCATGCAATTATGATGATGATTACAATTCAAGCTATGAAAGCCCCTAATGCAATTCTGGACTCAGGGTCGATGTTCACCTGCAAGGTGTGTGCACAGACCACGGCTGTGGCGGGGGGGAACACAGAACTCACTGAGTCAACACCTCTCCCTGTAAGTTGTTCCCAGTATGGTGAGTGAGAGATGGGAGGTCAGTGGTAAATTCAGGCACGTAGGCTGAATAAATCCAACTTAAGAAGAAGGTACTGCTACTGAAAGTAGCTAAGGCTCATCGATCTTATATTTATATAAAAGACTCCTGTAGGGAGCAAAATTTGCCATCCGAAAATGTCTCAATGGCATGCAATTATTTGTCAAGCTGAAAACAAGGCCCAAAAGACTCAAGAAGAAACTCTGACCTTCTTCCTAACTGCCTAAATGAATCTCAGTACAAGCCTTACTTCCAGACTAGCTCTATCACCAGTGAGATCTACAAAGACCATGGACTAGGTGGGGGAAATGCTTAGAAACCAGAGTCCACTCTGTGTCCCCCTGTCCCTGTATTACCCAGCAAACATTTGTTTACCAAATTCCATCTCCATGTGAACTGTCTTCCTCCCCCTCGAAGTCCCAAACACCCATTTCCCCAGACCTTTTTCCTTCAGCTGAAGATGCTGCGTTAAGGTGAGGGCATCAGCCACACTGGGAGTTTTTCTGAGTTTTACTGAGTTTTCCTGGCCTCTCCCATGCCCAGGAAACTTGTGTTTGATTTTCCCCTGTTGGTCTCTCTCTTGTCAGTTTAATCCTTAGACGCCAGAAGAACCTAGAGGAGTGGAGGGAGATGACTTCCTCTGTGACACCCCTTAACGCCCGGCACTGTGCTGGGTAATGAGGACACACGAGGGACCTAGAGAAACACAATTCCTGCCCTCATTCACTATCAGCCTATTATTACGAGGGTCCTTTTCATCTATAGACCTGATAGAATAATATGGGCCCTTCAGGTTTTCTGTGCTGTTCAAATGAATTCCTGTGCAAGAACTCTGTAAAGTGATTTCTCCTCAAACGCTCATTGATAACATGCTACGTGCCAGCCATTATGTCAGAGGCTGAAGAAGCAAAGCTAAATTAAATCCACGTCCTTTTGAGAACGTAAACTCTAGGACGGGAAGGAGTAGAAATGAAAATAAATAATTTCTATAGAACGAAATAAACAAAAGTCAAATGCTTTGGGGGATTATATAGAAGAAAGTTGAGTGTTGTTTAAAGGGGGTTGTATCACAAAATATTTGACAGCGATTTCTGGTATTAGAATACACCTTGAAGGCAGGTTTGCCTGGAGATTAAAGGCAGAAGAATTATCATAGATAGGGAAAGCTTTATGAAGAACGTGTGTGTGTGTGTGTGTGTGTGTGTGTGTGTGTGTGTGTGTGTGTGTGTGTGTGTGTGTGTAAAAGGTCCTGGATAGAGTGGTAGAGTTAAAGAGAAAATGTTTCTCTCCTTTTTCGACTATTTTTAAATTACATTTATCAGGGGGTCTCATCAATTTTAGGGCAAATCTTTAAAAAATAATATCAATGGGCAGAAGGCTGAATTATGCAAGTAACTAACTCCTTATAAAACAGGTTTCATCTCTATTCTCTTGACAACTATTTATGGAGCACCTAAGATGCCAGATGCTTTATTAAGTGTTGGAATACAGAGATAATAAAATATTATCTTTGATCAGTCCACTGTCCAGTGGCATAAAATAAATGATTAATATGGAGCATTATAGTTGGTAATAATTTTTCAACTAGAAGAGACAAAAACTCGGTTATGAAGGAGAGAGAGAGATAGGGATTCATAGGTTTACATTAAAGGGCAGGGACGAGGATGCTTTCAGAGAAAACTGGATCCAGGTCTTGGAAAAAAATGGGAATCTCTTTTAGTATCCAAACTATGCTTCTCTTTAAGGGTGTGTTCATTCTTTCCAACTGCATTAGAGCAAGATTACAGGAGCTAAAACCAATACCTCTATCAACCTCCCAATGGAGAGCCCAAGGGGATGTTTCTGATTAGCTGAGTCTGTGTGTGCATGGGTCAGAGGTCAACCACTGTCCGAGGGAGAAGCTTTCTCCCAGCTCTATGGCCTGTGCACACAGACGCCCAGGTGAGCCAGAGAATCTCCCATTCCAAGGGGCTCAGCACAGGCCCTACTGGAGCACAGGGCAAGGGAGTGGTTTATGGGGGCTTTTGAATTGAGCTTTAAGACAATGTAAGATTTAGCCATGGGAGGGCGGTGGTGCAGGGGAGATAGGAATTAGGAAGAGATAATGGACTGTACAGAAGCATGTTAAAGGATGCAACTAATAAAATAAGTACCAGCAATGGACCATCAACCAGAAATTTTTTTAAAAAAATGAAAAAAGCATGGCCCTGGATCAGATGAGTAACACCATGATAAAGTGTGCTAGTACAGTACTATCGTGTCTCTCCCAAACAGATGCAGGGTGAAGACAGTATTATTAATGATATGGCTTATTATGCTCATCATTTGAATTATGTCTAAGTTCAAAGAATATTACTTAATAAATTCTTCTCGTTTTAATTATGTTTAATGGCAAAGCCTTGATCTTCAATAACAAAACTAATGACAAAAGAAAGTTTATTAAAATGAATAATGGTGCGTTTTAGGTCTTTTCTGGATAGGATAACAAAACTCCGTTAGGAAAAAAAGTGCCTGGAACGACACTGTGCTGGACGACACGAGCACAGGCTGGATCCCTTTCTCGTCTTCTAATCTAGGGACTCTCACCCATTTTCCAGGTTCAGCTCAAATGCTACCTACTCTGTGACCGTTTTTTTTTTTTTTTTTAAATATCTTCTCACCCTTCCTCTAGTTCTCAGAATAGATGGCTTTACTTATCTCATACTTCCAAAGTAGGTACTTAATACAGTGGGTTCCAGTCCCTGATTTGATGTATTTTATCATTAGGTTAGATCTCTCTGGACACTCAAGCCATGCTTACTCATTAAGGGCAGAACCTGGAATATATTTATTCCTTACTTATACTTTTGCAATAGTTTGATGAATGAACCAACAATGAATACATTTTGTTAGGACCCCAATTTTTTATTATATATATATTTCCCATTCAGATAGGTTCAGCTTCCCCAACTCCTACTGCTAACGTTTCCACTGCAGATATTATGCAGAGGGGGGTTTGGACAGACAAAAATGAGAAATAATTTTGTATCCCCTAATCTGGAACAAACAGTTTAAAAACATCTACATTAGAAGGTTGTTTTGAGAATCCTATTAGATAACTTATTTTAAAATAACTCTTTAATGATAAACATTAATTATAGTTTTACAAAGTCTTTGTCAACATCAGTAACTGGATTGCTTGTGAGTCATTTTGTCCATGACTTTCATTTTTATTTTTAGCCACTGATCTTATCTATTGCCAATCTATTAATTTTTCTTACCTTTTCTTTTTAGGGCCACACCTGCAGCATATGGAGGTTCTAGGGCTAGGGGCTGAATCAGACCTACAGCTGCAGGCCTAAGTCATGGCCACAGCAACACTGGATCCAAGCTGCACCTGCGACCTATGCTGCCCTGGATCCTTAACCCACTGAGCAAGGCCGGGGATTGAACCCACATCCTCATGGAGACTATGTCAGGTTCTTAACCTGCTAAGCCACAATGGAAACTCCTTTTTAGCTAATGTTAATCATTATGTAAGGAAAAAAGAAAGAAAGGAAGTTCCCTTGCAGTGCAGTAGGTTAGGAATCCCAAATTTCCACAGCTGTGGCGCAGGTCGCAACCGTGCCTTGGTTTTGATCCCTGGCCCAGGAACTTCTACATGCTGTGGGTGTAGCCAAAAAAAAAAAAAAAAAAAAAAGGAAAGAGGTGGGGATAACAAAATCATCAATGAGCACCCATGCTTTCCAACACTGGGCAGACAAGAGGGAGGAGCTGGCACCTTCATCGGCTCGGGGGTTGAACTAGCAGAAGCCGATGTGCAGTTCTGGCCAAACTGTCCACCTCTGGTCTGTCCCTAACCCTGGAGGATAACCTTCTAAATCTTTAAAGTAAAGATTTAGGGAGGGAAAGTCTGGAAGGGGAACTCAACCCTGTGCACCAGCTCTCAGGCTTAGGAGGCTGTCCCACCAGCGCAGAGCCGCTGCAGAGTTTTCTGCTCCTTCCTCGGTCCTAAAGCAGCCGCCCTCGCTGGTGAAGCCTGGACGCTCAGTGTCCTGCCTCCTCTACTGCCAGCATCAGCAAACACACCCAGCGAGGAGGAACTCTGTCCAAAATTTTGACTCACTTAGCCAGTCGCTGCTTACATGGCTCTCCACTAACTTCAAATGTATGACTTTTATAGTCAACCCAGTTTTTCCAGTTTGTACTCATCTGGAACTTTCTTTTTTTTTTTTTTAATGTTGCAAACTACCCCACCTGCAATGGGAAGCTTTCAGGTGATGTTTTATAACGTAAGTTTTTGTGAATATTTATGAATTTTGGTGAAGAGTGGTGGTGTGTAGGTTAAAAAGAAACCACAAGATATCAGACCCCCACATTAGAGGATGTGTAGGTATGGTTGCCAAATGGGTCTCAGCCTGACATTAAAACAAGCTCAGGGGTCATTTAAATTGTCTCTGCTCCTCTGTTTCCAGGAAATCTAACCAATCAACTTTCAGGACAATAGCTTGCCAATGACAGATGTTTAATAAATACTGAATATATCAGTATAGGAGAATCTGTTCTAAAAACTTAAAAAATATGGTTCTTTAGCAATAGTTATACTATTAAATATTCACTGAATATTTAAAATTTGATTTAGATAAAACATAAATTTGGACAATTTAGAATAAGTTAGATTTTAGATGAAAAATTTGTATTTTTCTCCTCACTTTAATCTATTTCTTTTTCAATCTCAAGTTTACATCTATAAATATGAAAGAATGCATCCTATAGTCACCGCACCTAGGTGTGTGTTGTATTTTCTGTAGCTCACTTGGACAAGCTAAAATTAGAAGTGCCAATGACCTCAAAACTCATTCTTTATCTCTTCTTTTTAGGGTGGACATTTCCGATCTCAGATTCTGACACGTATACCACAAAAATATAAACCCTCTAATTTATTTGATTTCCAGTTTCCAAAATATATTACTTTTTAAATGTTATAATAGTTAATGGAAGGCTTTTACAAAGTTGAAACAAGTTTAAACACAAAATTTAAAAAATCACTTATTCACAAAGAGGTGTCCACGAATTACAAATGAGTACAGTTTCTTGTGTTCTTTGTTCCTATAAAGTATTTTACAGATGTAATTTAAGGGGTTTTTATTAAATGGCTGCTAGGTAAGCACCGAGACACATTAGCATCAAAACCGACACAAATCCTGGTCTATGTGAAGCTTACATTCTAGCTGGGGAGAGAGACCATCAACTCTTTGTACATGTAAAGTATCCTGAGTCCCCTTGTATCCTGCTTTTCAGTCACACGTCCCAGATCACGTGATCAAAGGTCCCTGCTAACACAAACAAATGGCTGTAAAACATTCAGGCCTTCGAGTTATATCATGATTAACCTTGGCGGCCCTGGACTTGTGAAGCTGAATGCTAATAACCAGGGACCTGAAAAGATTATCTGGACTAGTCTTTCTCACCAGTCACTGGTGGGTGAAAACAGATTGTATTGCCGGCTGCCTGCCAGCCCCTTCAGAACGTGTGATTCAGCTCCTCTCTTATTTGCTCTTCTCATAAGTTGCCTCGCTTCTTCTTCATTTCTGAAGTGTGAGATAGATAATTTAGACGGTCTAATGATCTGAAGGTTTACTACTGTAAGGAAAAAGAAGTCAGGCCCAATCCCTTTGTTTGTCCAGCTAAAGAGATCAGATCGTACATTACTTTTCAAGGTTAGGTAAGTTTCAGAGACAGGGCTTAGGGATCTTCTGTCTCGGAGTTGGCATCGAGAGGTCAGCTCCATAAACTCCTAGGGGTCTGTCTTCATATCATAAGTCGAGATCTCAGGGAGAAAACCTACCTGAAGGGAGGGAAGAGGAGGATATTTAACACAGGCAGAGCTTCTAATGGCCATTCCTTCAGGAGGACTTTACCACCAAGAATGCCTGACACGTTAAGAGCATCGCATCACTGAATTCACAGTTGATGAATGAATGAGTGAATCACAGTGATCTGGCTAGCCAAAAAGAAAGAAAGAAAAGGAAAGAAGGAAAGGAAGGAAGGAAGGAAGGAGAGAAAGAAAGAGAAGAAGAAAGAAAGAAAGAAAGAAGAAAGAAAGAAAGAAGAAAGAAGAAAGAAAGAAAGAAAGAAGGAAGGAAGGAAGGAAGGAAGGAAGGAAGGAAGGAAGGAAGGAAGGAAGAAGGAAGGAAGGAAGGAAAGAAAGAAACGAGGAAAGAAAAAGAAAGGAAAGAAACTTTTTTTTTAAGAAGAAAGAAAGAAAGAAGAAGGAAGGAAGGAAGGAAGGAAAGAATGAAAGGAAAAGAAGAAAGAAAGAGAGAGAGGAAGGAAAGAAAACTATCCAGAGCCATTTATAAGTTCTGACACTGTAGTGCCAGAATAATGGCCCCTAAGATGCCTGCCTCCTAATCTGGAACCTGTGCATAGGTCCCCTTACAGGGCCAAAGGGACTTGGCATATGTGATGGGATGAAGGATTTTAAGGAAGAGAGCTTATCCTGGATTGTCAGGTGGGCACGCTGTAGTGACAAAGGTTTTTATAAGAGGGAGGCAGCGACATCAGATTCAGAGAAGGAGGTGGGAGGATGGAAGCAGAGGGTCAGAGCAATGCGGGGCCACTGTGATGCTCTTTATAAGCCTCCTTTCAATTCAGAATAGAAGGCAAATGGACTTTATGCAAGCTACCAAACCTCTCTCCCAGCTTCTTTTCCTTCGTACATATATATGATAGTAGTATTTACTACAGAGGTAATTGTGAGAATTAAATCAGGCTAAGGACATAACTTTTCAAAAGTACCTCCCTCATGGTAAATGCTCAACAAATACCAGTTATTTTTAACATGAAGATAGGAAACAATTTAATCACCTTAAAAGGATGCCCATGATAACTCTCATATCCTTAAAGACAGGTTAGAGCAGTGCTACCATCCCAGCCTATGAGGAAAAGGGTAGAGCTGTTTCCCGATAGGTGCAAAGTGAAGAAATGAACCTCTGTAAAAGGTCACGCTGCTTTGAACCGCTCTTTCCTCTGCTGCTTCTAGCACAAGCCCCTCTAGTACACACGCAGCCTGAGTGGCCTCCTAGTCCCTCAAGTGGGCTCCACCACTCCCAGGGGCTGGATCTTCACGCTTCCGCGGTGTTCGGTGGGTGTGAGCCACCTCTCATCTCTGCTTCCCCCTCCAGAGTCCTCAGGTCCTTCCCTGTGCCTCTTCCGTCTCCTTCCCAGTCACACGATTTCTTCCCAAACATTCTCGCCCCAAACCACACTAATTACCACTTGAGGGAAGAGATGTGAGGGGTTGTTGGCGTGGCCTTCCGAAAGTAAGCGTCTGGGTTCCCCGGCTGGGGTGGCCAGGGCAGAGGCAGGGTGGGGCGGGGAATCTATTACAAGGCAATCCTGCAGAGCTGGGGTACGACTTTGACACACGGCATGTGAGAAACTCTTAGCACATGGCCTAGCATAGAGCAAGCGCTCAATGAATAATAGATATTGCTATTTTTTGTTTTATTACTACCTGCTGCCACCATTACAACCCTTAGAGCAGTCTGTCTGCATGGCTAGACTGTGAGAGAAGGAATTGCATCTCATTTATCTCTGGATCTGCCCAGCACTCTGCACAGGGCCTGAGAGGTGCTCAATAGATGTTTGCTAAATGTGCAGCCTCAAGCCAACTCCCTCTGGGCACGTCTCAAAGATCACCTTTGCACAACAGGCCCACCTCCGCCTACAGGGCAACAACCAGGAGGAGCACAACAGCCCGGGTGCAGCAGGCTGTTAATGACCTGTCTCCGAGGAAATACTGCCCAGCACTACAGTGATTCACCACCAAAAGGTGCGTTTTATGGTCTCATTTTTCTTCTGTGATATTTTGTGCCACGTTAAATTTTATCCCTAGCAATTGAGATTCTAAATCCAACCTTAAAGGCAGAAGATCAGGGAGGGGCTATCGTCACAGGGATATTGAGAGCAATAACTGCATTCAGCAGTGAAACTACCATTCTGCTTCCATGTTAACACTGGGTAATTAACTGTGAGAAAGCGTCTTCCTTGCCCCAGGTGAAACAGTTAAGTTTGGAGTGGCAACGCTGGGCTGGAGAGAAGACTGGATAAATGTGCCTCCAGCCCCTTTACCTGTCGCACCAGCGAGTGTCACATCTGTGGAAAAGCCAGAACTCATTCTTAGAGGAGCTGGAAGAGGGATGTACTCCCTTCTTGAGTCATTCATTCAATTATCTGATCCATGTCTGGACACACACCCACAAATTAAATCCACCTCCTACCATGACCTGACTCTCCAAGCCTTTATCCCGAGTCATCCAGAACGCACCAGGCACACTCAGCAAACACTGTACCCTTGTCCCTTCCGCTCTGACTGAAGACCTGGATCACCCCTCAGGATTCCATGTTTCCTTTAGCCTTGACCTTGGAGTAGGACAGGTAATGTATTCCCTACTACTGTCAATTCCAGAACATTCTCTCGCCCCTCAAAAAAGACTCTGAAGTTACAGATCATTTCACTCGCTATCTGTCCCAGCCACTTATGCATCTGTTGCAAATACTACAGCTACGTGGATATCGAAGGCATAGTTTCAATTCCTTGGACATTTAGCCCCTGCCATAAGGTCCCCCTCTCCAAATCTGCTCTTGTTAATAATTCACAGTGACCTCAGGAGCCCCCCTGCAATTATTTTAATACCTCGGCACCACATTAAGGTTCCCAGTGTCCCAGCCCTCCTGCTTTTCAGGTTTGTCTGAAACAGTTAGGTGATCTTGAAGACACCTTTATCCCAGTGCCCTACTGAGTTTCCACTGTCCTTCACCTCCCTGCGTCCTAAGTTTACCTGGTAGCAGACCTTGAATTTCACGGCCCTTCATTACAATCACACTTTTTCATACAATTTGCACTCCCCGTCCCTTTCCCTTTATCGGACTAAGGTAGGTTAATTTTGACCCTGGTCAAGTCCAGCGCTGCCTCTTCAAGACCTTCACCTGTCCAGCTGAGTGTGGCTAATGTCAAAGGAAACCATGGCCGGAGAGAAGTTCAAGGGAAAAAAACAGTAGCAGCATGACTACTGCAATAGAGGAAAAGAGGCCTCAGCATAAAACTGGGCTCAGCTACAAATACAAGAACAAGTGAGGATTTACTGCCAAGGATCAGGCCAAGGGGGTCAGAGGATGGAAATTTTAAGAGAAGACCTCAAGGGTAGGGGGATGCTTGCTACATCAACCAAAAAGGAGTCTTTCTGAAGGCAGACCAAGTGATAAGGTATCACCTATGGGAGGGTGGGCTTGAGGAATCTGATCAGATATTGATCAGCTATTAAGGGCAACAATCCTTGCCAAATGACTTCTTAGGATTCTTGCTAAAACTGGGCTAGGCCAGTCTGAGGATGAGGCAGTGGAGAAGGAGTTTAGTCAAAAAGGAGGCTTAGAGAAACACGACTGAAGTTTGATCAAGGAGAGAGTTTATCGCCAGAAAAACTCAAAGTCTTGCTGAGTGGACTAAAATTACGGTAAGGACCACTAAGTCAATTAAGATGGAAGATAAAGAAAGCGGAGAGGCAAACCCAATGCAGTGTGAGAAGGAACTGTTAGCAATCACTTATATTGTCCTATTATGTGCCAGGCACTTATTCTGAGTGATTTATATGCATTCATTTTTAAAAATTAATATATTCACTTTGTAAATGAAGAAACTCAAAGACCTACCCTCTGACAACCGAGGGATGAATCAAGAGGAGAGGGGGGTTCAGGCAAAGCACAAATTCAAAAGGAAGCTTTGGTTCTCCCTTTTGAACATACAGGAGCAAAGAGCCCCACTCCTGCCCCTTCTCCTTAGAGCATTTACTTCAGAAAATATGTAATTGCAGATTCTTTCTCTGTCTCTTTGAAACGTCTGTAAATCTTTTCAAAAGCTAAAAAAACCTCTTCTCTGAGTTACAACCCAAGAATGTAATTCTCAAGGACCTGGGGGCTATGTCTTCGAAATGTAATCATCAAGGCAAATAATAAGTTCCATCCCCCAGTCCCCGGAGAGGGTAGGAGCCTAACATCCAATTTCCATGGAGCCTCGCTCCACGTTGCGAATTCACTCTCCTCGTAAAGATATGAGAAGCGCACGTTTCTTTGGATACAGCCAATTCGCTGACACAGACTGCTGTTTCAACTGCCAAATGAAGTTGGAAGGAACTACGCTGACCAATGGTATGATCAAGGCCTCTTACTCAAGAGCAGTTCTTAGTTGCCTTGAGAACAGGTATGGATCCTCATAGTGGGATGTATCTGCTTGGCTAGAGAAAAGGGTGGCATTTCTTTCTCTCTTTGCAATCTCTTAGCAGATTACATTCTGGCATCATGCTTTTTTAATCATAAAATGGTTTTCTTTCTCTCCTACTTTGGTGTGCAGAGGTTTTTTTGTTTTTTGTTGTTTTTTGGTTGGGAATTTTTTAAAATTATATTTCCCCAACAAGTGCAAGAATGGGACAGGTGAGGATAAATGAGATTCATGGAGAACACTGGACTCCAATTCTATATTTTATACCCTGAGTTACCCCTGAGAAATACAAGAAATTAGGGCCATATAACTTTGACTTTTACTTTATATATTTACCAGTTAGGTGATTTCTTTGCAATGAGAATATGTTTTCATTGCACATTTTAAAACATAGCCTTAAAAGCCAGAAGTTGCTGCTGCCAAATGCAGCATATTCAGAGTCCTCATAAAGGACCCCATGGACTGGTGATTGTACGTGTCTCTTCTCTTTTCCATATTTGAAAATCTGTACTTCCTGTCCTTACATACGTACAAACTTTGCTGTTACAACAAATTACCACAAATTTGATGACTCAAAGCAACAGAAATTCATTATTCTCAGTTCTGGACTCAGAGGTATAAAACCTGTTGGCAGGGCTATTAACTTCCAAGGGAGACTCCAAGTCGTTGCTTTTCCCAGCTTTCAGATGTTGCTTGCATTCCCTGGCTCACGGTCCCTTCCTCCAGGTTCAAAGTCAACAGAGTGGCATCTGCAAACCTCTCTCTCTAGTCTATCTCTCTCCTTTCTCTCATCGTTTGCAGGAAGTATGGAAGAAAGACAGTGACTTAATTTGCTTGAGTTTCTGTAACAAAAACACCGTAAGCTGAGAGACTTGAACAACAAATGTGGATTTCTCACAATTCGGAAGGCTGGCTGGTCCAAGATCGAGGTACCAGAAGACTCAGTGTCTAGCCAAGGTTCATTTCCTAGTTCATTTGTGCCTGTCTTCTCCCTGTAACCTCACCTGTTAGCAGGACAGAAGACATCAGAGTGATCCCTCTGAGAGAACATCAGTCCCACCTCGAGGACTCCGCCCTCATGACCTTATCACTTTCCACAGGAAGGCCTTGCTTGCAGATACCATCGCAGAGGGATGAGAGCTCAACATGAATTTTGAGTGAACACCAACATTCAGTCCATAGAGATGGTCTACGTGGAGGGGATGGGGAGACTGAAGCCATTCTATTTAGCTCATAATTTTATCTTCAAAAATTTATCCCGTTCACCATCAGTTGTCATTGTCATTGTTGTTTTCCAGCCCAGGGATGATGGGAAGAGCCTTCAGCTGGGGCTTGGGCCCATCCTGGAGGAGTAAGTACAGTTTCAAGCCCGCTTCCTATGGGAGTTTACAGAAGACTGGAATCCAGCACTCAGACATGAACATGTTAAACTTCTCTCCTGCTGAGTCAACCAGGAGCCACCCTGGCTCTGCCGCTAACACTTCATAATAGTTATGTGCTCAATAAATGTCCACCCAGAATATGGATTTCATGAAAATGCAACACTACAGCCACCCCAAGGGTTTATGATCCATAATTCATTTTGGAAAATGGCTTGATTCACTTGGAGTAGTAAAATCTGAGAACTTCATGGCTCATAATAATGTCAGAGGGAGCGATCCCCACGCCAACGGTGCCGAGAATTAAAGCTGCACTGTCTCAACACCCACCCCTGAATATCCTGAGGAGGAACGATGGAGACCAATTCATCTTTTATCTTCTGCGAACCGGCTAGGTGTTGACATAGGCGTTTCATAGGAAAGAAGTTTACCAGAAGAGGTGGATCCTAGTCTTAACACTCAGGTTTTTAACTTTGGGACCTTGTCTGGCCTCAACCAATTTTAAAGCCCCAGTTTTCGACACTTTCATCTCACCTGCTACAAGCCGTTCTTTCTTAACAAGAGGTTCTCATATTTCCCAGAATAAGTGTCTGCTGTCTCTCCAAGCATTTACACAACGGTTATCCCTGCCTAAAAGAGGCCCATGTATTCTTCAAAGCCCAATTTAATGCAATTTCCTCCAGGAATTCTAATGCCATTGTAATTATTTGTCCCTTGGGAGCAGGGGCTGTTTATTAAGCTCGCTGGCACTTAGGAGTTGCTCATCTATGTTTGTCTGTCTGTTGGGTTTATTTAACATGTTCTAACTGTTAAGCATATAGGTAATATAATTTCACAGTAGTTAGACTTTTATCCACCTATGCCATGTGACAGATTCAAAAGAAGAAACAAGAACAATTAAGAGACTTGTGGGAGGGGTATAAACAGATTACCTCCGTCTTTTGGGGAGAATACAGGTCTCCTCCACTATCCAAAAGTAGAGGGTTCCTAGGAAACCTTTCTTGAGCCAAAACGGCATAAAGTGAAGAAGCAATCGCCTTACGACAGATCTTGCCAACTGATAGCAAAATCAAAGGAGATAAAGCACAGAGGCTCACAGACTTGGTTCAAGCGGTGGTGGTTTGATGCCAAGATGCTGAGTGTAGTTTCCCAAGAAGGAGCATGGCTGGGCCACTCCCACTGCCGGGGGCGGGGGGGGGGGGCGCCTCTCTAAGGGAAGCTGCAAAACAAATGCTCAACATGACCTGTGCTTTTTGCCTTTTGTCGTAAAAACAAAATTCTCTCTCGGTTTCTTTTGGTTAGCAAACACAGGTACTAATGCAGGTGTTTCATAAAAGCGACATGGTGTAAGCAAACTTTCAAAAAGGGGGTGCCTGTGTCTGACTCCCAGGCAAGTATTTATCCCTATGATGCTACGCTGCATTGCATCCTTTCAAAAAGATAAAGTGTGCTAATGCTGCTAAGTGCTCATCATTGTGCTTGGCACATTTTAAGGCATCCAAAAGATGACATTTATTGTTTGCATGTTGTATTGCTGTTTCCACCGCTACTTACATCTGCTTTCCACTACAAAGTAAACATTATTATCCTTAATTTACGTATGAGGCGAGCGAGGCTTGTGGTTTTTAAAATCCTCACAAAGATCATCCTGTTACCTAGGCAGTGTTCAAACCTCGTTAACTTTGAATGGTTTTTATTTGAATGCCCTTTCTTCATCCACCCCAGCTCACGCACTGCCTTGTGAGTCAGAGGAGGGTTAGGGTGGCCTGTGTAATCTGTGAGGAGACTTAAGGTCCCACGTTCTAAGACACCATCATCTTCCCAGTAGAGGAAGAGGGCCCATGGGTCACAGGGCAGTGTCTGTCTCCAGGGCACTGCACGTTTCTGAAGAAGCCCTGTGGCAGAGCCTGCTGTTGATCTGGTTCTGGTTGTGATCAGTCTAATTGTTCATGAAATGATTCATCACAGAAGTAATGACAATTTATTGGGATGAAAACATTCGTAAAGCAAAACAAAACATCAAGCTTCAGCAACCACAGTTCCCAAGGCTGCATCTCGGGGTGCTCCTGCCGAGCCCTGGGACGGGATGAAAGCTGAGGCTCACCATTTGGTCAGAGATTTTCCTCACAATGGGAGAGGAATCAGATGGGCTTTTCAACAAATATTTAGTGAGCACCTGCTAAGGAAAGCATATGGAACACATGATGGATGACACAAGGGATATAACACAAATCCCCTTGCCCTCCAAGACCCGGAACCCCTGGAATTCTCAAACATTGCTGGAGGGAGTGTAATTTGTTACACTTACTTTGGGAAATTGGTAGTAACTCTAAATCTTAGCATGCAGCTACCCTCTGGCTGAGCAATTGCACTCTTATTTATATTCCAAGGAGCGATGAATGCCCAAGTGCACCAAGGACACAAACAAGAATGTCCACAGCAGCTTTATTTATAAGAGCCAAAAGTAGGGGGAAAATCCATCAACAGTAAACTGGGTGAATAAATGGAGATCTATTCACACAGTGAAATATCTAGAAATTAAAAAAAGAACAAACTCCTTATTGCTACATATATCAATATCGATAAATCTCTCAGACTTAATATGGAGGAAAAAGAAGGCAAAAGCACACATTTTATGAGTCCACGTCCATGAACTACAAGGAAAGGCAGTATGAAACTGGGATAGTAATTACCTTCCTGGAGTGAAATGTTAACTGGGAAGATAATGCAAGGTCCTTCAGAGGTGCTCTAAATGTTCTGCATCTTGGTCCAGCTGTGACAGCGGTGGTCGTCAAACCTCATATGCATATAAATGTACATACAAATATGTAGATGCATTGAACTCCACCCTTGATATGCGTGCCCTTTTCTGTACGTATATTTCACCTTATTTAAAAAAGAGAAAAAACCCAAATATCAAAGAAAGCACACCTGGATCTTATATTGGCTAAAAAATGGAAAACACTTGAGTTGCAGTTATCCTCTCACCTATTTCATGCACTACAAATTTTATGAAAACAAATTATGTGTATAACCATGATATGTTTTTTTTTTTTTTCTGATCAACTACTCTTTATTTCATTTATTCATTCCTTCAGCTGCACTGATAAAGGCTTACACCATATATAATTAAAGAGGAGATACAACTCAAACGCCACCCTATGGTGACAACTGGAAGACAAACTAGGCCATTACAGTTCAAAAGCGCTCAAAAGCTCAAAACACAGTGAAACAATAACTCGTGCTCTTAACTGTGAGGAGGAAAATACTGATGCTCAGAGACATGCTGTGATTTAATGAGTCTAGCAAAACCGGAAATGGAAGCTCATCATCTCACAATCAAGTGAGTATTCTTCTTTGGAAGTTACAGCCACTCGACTTTCTTGACCCGAGAGTCCCTCATTCTGAGAGGCAGCATGAAGAATAGCAATGTTGGGGCTGGAGGGAGCTTTTGGACCTGGAGGCATGGGGTCTGTGTTTCCGTCCTGGAATAAACACTTATTGCAAGGCTGTGGCCTATAGCCAAACACCCTGAGCTCCACATTCTACAACTGTAGGATGAGAACAAAGATGCTTGCAAAATGCTTCCCAAACATAAAGGTAGTATCTCAAACAGCATAGTGACTTCCATGGCTTTTACCAGTTGCTCCCAACTATTTCCCAGCTTTGTTTTCCGTCTATGCTCATTAATTATTGGTTGAGGGCCCAATGGAGAGCGGATATGTTTCCAGATGCTAGGGATTGGGAAGAGTGCAAGACAGAGCGATGTTCTAGAGGAAGATAGGCCATAAATACATAAACACGCAAGAAAATAATATAATTCTAGAAAGGATCAAGTGACAGGGAAAAAAATACAGGAGGCATGACAGGGAGTGGAGGGTGGCTGACTCTTCCTTAGGCTGGATTGATGGTGAAGGCATGTCTAGGAAAGTAGTATTTGAGCTGAGCTCTTTCTTCTGTGGACATCTGTTGAGCCTCACCTTGCATTCATTCTCTTAGCCTCCTTATTCTAGCTACAGCTTTAGCCATCAGTTCCAAAAGAACTGTAAACGGATGATTCATTGTCTCGGCTACCCCTTGTCTCTCCTGCATTCTACTCAAGGCTTTTCTGAAGTCGCTGTAGAATACCTGCAGGAAACCATTAGACCTTACAGATATATGAACCTGCAGAAATGAGAGAAAATTAATACATCATGGGGAACCCTTGCCCAGTGACAGATGGCATCCAGAAGACAAATTCTCCTTCCTTCCACCTTTTGATGAGCAATCGTAAAGACTCATTCCACATAGCTCTTCAAAAGACACAGGGCCCAAATTATCAATAGCAGAAATCAGCTTAATAATGCTCTTGTTTCTTCCCTGTTCACACTTACCATCTGCTAACCCTATTCCCTGATAATACGTCCCAGGCTAAGTCCTCTGCAATGCCAGCTAGTGTTTCTGAGAAAAGCAAAGGATAAGACAGACCCAAATGTTAAGAAAGAATCAACCAGAATTCCCATTGTGGTGCAATGGAAATGAATCTGACTAGTATCCATGAGGACTCGGGTTCGATCCAGGGCCTCACTCAGTGGGTTGGGGATCCGGCGTTGCCATGAGCTGTGGCGTAGGTTGCAGACGTGGCTTGGATTCCACATTGCTGTGGCTGTCATGTAAACCCATAGCCTGGGAACTTCCATATGCCACAGGTGCAGCCCTAAAAAAACAAAAAATAATAATAATGAGAAAGAAAGAAAGAAAGAAAGAAAGAAAGAAAGAAAGAAAGAAAGAAAGAAAGAAAGAAAGAAAGAAAGAAAGAAAGAAAGAAAGAAAGAAAGAAAGAAAGAAAGAAAGAAAGAAAGAAAGAAAGAAAGAAAGAAAGAAAGAACGAACGAACCATATGATGAAGAAGAGAGTATTCTAGGCAGAGGAAACAGTGAGTAAAAACTCCTTGAGTGCTACTCTTACCACTACAACCTCAAAGTTCAAGAGCTTCCACAACCACGGCTAGAAAAGAATAATGTATTCAATGGCATGAAAGAACCACAGGGGCCATTTGTGCTATAAGAGTCTGACAGCCAAATTCAGGGGGTTGGACCTTATTCTAAGTGTAATGGAAAAGTCTTGTAAAGTCAAGAAGAGGAGTGATCAGATTTACACTGTGAAATTCAGATTTCCGGACGGAGAATCAGGTGTAGGGAGAAAGTCATGGAAGCAGGAAGTCTAGTTTGCAGGCTCTGGCAGGGGACAGTTCTCCAGGTCCAGATTTGATTATGACACCAACTCTGGAACAGGGCGAGAGGGAGATAAAGGGAAACTCTATGGGTTCAAACACAGTTAAGAGATAAATCAACCAATTCCAATTAGGATACTGATTTAAACAAACTATATTGTATTGCATATATGTCTATAGCTATCTAGCTATATCTATCTTATCTGAATCTATCTCTATAGAGATAATATACACAATAAAGGCACATCTGTAGACCCATATACACAAACACATAAATACATGTATGTATATATAAATGTCTGTATATGCCATTTATGAACAATATTAATGCTGAGTGAATCCATGACAATATTGAAAATGATTACTCATTGTTTTCAAAGTGTTAAAATGGTACTATAATTATGTTTTACAAGAAAGGTCCTTATCTTTTAGAGAGGCAAACTGAAATTTCTATAAATGGAATGATGTGAGAGCTGGAATTGCGTTCAAAATCAAGCATGAGGGAGGGAGATGGGTTGGGTATAGACAGAACAGCATTGGCCATAACAGGATCATTGCTGAAGTTGGGCGATGGACATATCAAGACTTTTTAAGATTCCATCTACTTTGGTGTCTATTTCAAATGCTCCATAATGAAAATAAGGGAAGGTGTGTGTGTGTGTTAGAGAGAGAGAGAGAGAGTGCGTGTTAAAAAGGTGGTGTGGTCTGGCGGGGCTGGGACTATTGGGTGGTTCCTGAGGTGCGGGTAAGCCGTGGTGGGATTCTAGGGTATTTCTGAGGCAGAGTGAACAGGACTTGCTGGTGGACGTCTAAGTCCCTGAGACTGGGGGACGCTGCCTTTATTCTGTAGTCAGTGCTGAGCTGCCGGAGGTTTTTTGATCCAGAGGCTTCTATGATCAGCCTTGCTTTGGGACCCTGACAGCACAGGATTAAAGCCAAGAAGAGGTCTGGCACTTTTTCAGTGTGGGATGGGACCTCTGAGAGGTACGATGCTTTTATTTCAAGTGTGTTTTGATCCCAGCAGGCCTGGAGTGTGTCCACCTCCACATTCAGCAGTGCCAACCTGTACCGTCTGTGATCGGCAGTCAGGCACAGAATAAGGAATCCACCTTCTTGAAAGAATTAATGTGCTAAAATTAACATCAGCTAGAAAGCCATGATCCATCCAGGCATTAAACAAAAGCACACTCTGCATGCCTGCATTTCCACTTAAGACACAGTGTAATCTGCTTTTCACGTTCACTTACCCTGCAAAATATATAAAATGTCCCAGACTTCAAAACACTTCCCTAAGGAGTATCGAGTACCAGCTTTTCTGTATTTGCCTATTTTGGGAGCAACCTGGGCTGTGCTCTGAATAGAAATTCTCAATTCTTAGAAGCCAGACATTTATTTCATTTTCCTGTTTAATTTCTTACTGCTTTCATCCATGACAGACTACTTATATCTTCCGGAACAGACAATTTAGATGATGGCTTCAAAAGCCCACCTTACAGAAATCTATCTGCATCGCTTTGCTCGCAAGAAATTTTTGTTCTGAGGTGCCCTCTCTTGAACCCTCCAAGTAGGAAATGTCTTCCTCCATGAAAATTACCCTCAATCCCCAGGATCATCTCCTCTCTCACTGCGGAGTTATACCACAGCCATGTGTGCCTCTGAATTCGCTCTTTTGATAACCTTCAGTGAAATACAGCTTTAGGCACACTTGTCTCTCTCTACTGCCAGGTTGTAAAAATCTTTAGGACAAGCAATTAAACACACTAGTTAGAAGTGTGCTCTCTAGATGAGACAGTTATAGGTTTAAAATTCAGCTCCGCCACTTACCATCGGTGCAACCTTTCGAAAGATATTATCTTACTCATTTCCAACATGGAAATAATAGCACTTTCTCATAGGTCATATGCTACAAAGTGTGTGAGATTGTTAACATGGAATCTGGCAGGTGGTAAGTTACCAATAAATGTTAACTACAATTATTACTATTATTTTCATCAGCTCACGTCACGTTGTCACACACAGGTGCCCTGGTACAAGCGGAAATACATTAGTTAAAATAACCAAGAGCTACTTTAAATTTTAGTGGGAATAAAAATCACAGGGAATCTAGATAATACGCAGATCCCTAAATTTCTCACAACCATCCAGCCGCTGGCTACGACACCAGCACTCAGACCACACACACTGAGTGATAAGAGTCTAGATCTTCAGCATCCTAGAGAATCATTTTAAACACAAAGTAACTACGGAGGGCGGCCTTATGATTTTTATTACATGCAGGCACTATGTGCGTAATAACAGGCTCGTCAATTCTGAAGATAGCCTTCATTTATCCAATTAACTTCAGGCCACAGAAGAGCTAATAGAGAAGTTAGGGGTTATTTCTCTGGCATAATGGGAGGGAAGAGGCAGTGAAATCCAGGAGAGGTCATATGGATTTTAAGAAAAATGAGCTGAGAATGCACATCACAGGGCTAGTTGTGTTCTCTTGGGTCATTTATCACCTTCTAGAGCCTGTCTTTTCTAATCTGTGATTAGGAATGCCTTTGAGATGGTTCAGTGAGATGATGTTTCTGAAAGGTACTAGCACGGGTCCTGAAAGTGGGGCTCAAGTAACAAATGTCGGCTTCCATCCCTACCCCCTTACTTACCCTGTCTACGTCTGCCTGGAGAATGTCAGGAATTTGCTCGCAGCCCCAAATGCCTTCAATTACAGAAGGCAGTTCACAAAGTGGGACACAGGTAATGCGCACAGGAAGACCGCTAACCGCATCAGTACGTTCGCCGGGTGCTGGCCACGTGCCGGTGGCTGAAGGCACAACCTCTACCCGTGCCCTCCAGTCGCCTCCTGCACAGTCGGCCTCTCATTCCCGCATCCCAACTAGACCAGAGGTGTAGCGCCTGGGAGCAGCCCCTCTAGAAGGCCTAGAACGACCAGAGTTGTCTACATTCTCTCTTCTCTAGTTTCCGATTCCAGTGGGACCCGCATGAAAGAGGCAGAGAAAATGGATGTTTCCTAACGTGCAATACTTTCTGTCTTGTGGCTCATACAACCATGCCGTCTCCTACTGTTTGAGTTTTTTAAATTGGTGATTATAAAATCAAGCATTTGTGGATGTACTGTAAAAAAGCAGAATGTGGAAAATGAAAACTACCCATAATCCAAACACTTAATCACAGGGAAGTGTGTGTGTGCACATATGTGTGTGTGTGTGTGTGTGTGTGTGTGCCTATACATGTGTATACATGTACGTGTGTTCTCCCAGTGTAAGAATACAGCTTCAAGTCTTGATTATTTACGTATTTCATAAAGAAAAAATCTGTTGTCATGTTAAAATTGTGGACTTTGAAGTCAAGCAGATCTGAGTTAGTGTCCCTGTTTCACTACTTCCTGCCTATGCAACTTTGAGAAAGTTACTTAATATAATGAAACCATAATTGTAAATAATTAAAAAGTATATAAATCAATGTCTATAGGTAATTACCCTATAGGGTAAAAATAAATAGGTAATTACCCTATTTATTTATTTATTAAATAAATACTAAATATTGTTATTTTATTAACTATTCTTCTATGAATATATCCCCACATTACTGATAATACTTTACAAATACAATTTTTATTGGGTATTGGTATATAATCACTTCTGAGGAGGTAAATGGCAAAAAGCTCAGCAAAAATAGTTGTAGAGTAAGTGAATGTACAATGATTTACTTAATCATAAATATGTAAAAAGTTTTTTGCCAGTTTTGTAGCTCAAAATATTTCATTATTTTAAATTCTACTCAGGAATACTTTTCGTGCTTTTTTTTTGTCTTTTTCTTTTTCTTTTGGTTGTCTACTCATGACCTTTGTTCATTTCTCTCAAAGTGTTAATATTTTACCACAATTTACATTATGTTTTTCATATTATTGTTTGCAATTTCTTGCAAATATTTACCATTTTATCATCATCATCATCATCTTTTTTACACTCATTTCTTGTTAGAGTCTATAGGGTACAGGACAGAAACAAATCTACAATAAAAGTATTAACCACTTTTCATTTAAACTCATCCTACTTGGTTAAGTCTTACATATCTAGAATCTATCTTTTCTTCAGGTAAAGTTCTTCCTCTAAATATCAGTGGCTTCTCCTGCAAAAGGCCCTGGTGGAATTTCCAGACATGTCTATATAGGACAGTTTTTTCCCTGCCTTGGAGAAGAGGCTACATTCTACATTGTTCAGAAGGAGGCTGGGTAGAGGCATGCCTGGACCAAAATAACACTCCACAGGACAATCACTTTATTATTAATGAATTTCCCATTAATTGTAGTTATCCCATAATGCTAATATTTAGGTCAAGAGTCTTCTATATCATCCCTTAAATCAAACAAAATATATGATTTCCATGAGGAATAATCATATTTATTTAATTTTTTTTTCTTGAAGTATAGTTGCTTTATAATGTTGTGATAGTTTCTGGTGTACAGCAAAGTGATTAAAATATAAATAAATAAATAAATAAATATATATATATTTTTTTTTTTCTATTCTTTTTCATTACACATTTATATTTTTAATTCATGTATATGAGTAGCATCTTGCCAAAACAAATCCTAAGTCAATCATTTCAATTCAGTGCGATGATGATGCCTTGGTAGATTTCTACATAGCAAAGGCAAAAGCTACAAGCCATGGCTGGAGGCCTATTTTCTTTCCAAACAATGATGACGCTTTTTTTTTCTTTCTAATGCTTCAGATTGATGCAAATTCATCAAGAAGTTGTTAAGAAAAGGGAAGAAAAAAAAAAACAAAAGAGAATTACAAACACAGAGCAGGAAATTGTTATGACAACAAAAGAAACAAACAGAGTAGATTGGGCCAAATCAGAAGTCCACAATAAATACAAAAGAAAAATTATATGTCATGGTGGACGTAAAACAAAGTAAGAACGCAAAAGAAGTAAATGCCTCAGTGAATCTTTTACTTCTCCCTTTCGTGATTCATTCCCTCTGAACGGGAGCCCACCCAGTGGTGGATTTGAATAAAACCCGGCTTTTCCCTGCTGACACTCCCTCAAGTTTCCAAGTGAGTGCCCTCTGGAAGGTCTGTTAACCAAATGTCCAGCACCATTTTTCCGAAGTTATGTTCCACCTTGTGGATGCCCACTGAGTCTGGGCACACACTGATTTTGTGATGCTGAATCAGAACTATAGCCCTGACAAAGCCCTGCCCTTGGAATTTGAGCATCTGGAATTTAGATCTGATCACATTACTAACTTGTAATCTTCAGCTTTTTAAATGGTCATTTCCTGACTGTTACAGGCTAGGACGAACACTTTCCTCTTCTGGGTGACTTTACAAGGACTAAATAATGTATGATAGCATTCTAATTTTTTAAATTATAAACTTCTTTATGGGTTTTATGATCAATATTAAAATTATATATGTATTACATATAATATATATATTATAATTGTCTGGATTCCATTGTATTTAATTCAATTTAACTGTAACTACTGAACCATCAAACAAACTAAGCATGTAGGCTGTTCAGTTTAGATTACAACCTCCAAGCCATACATCCTGAATCCCATAGTGTCTGTCAGAGCACCTGCCTCTGTAAATGTTCAGTCAGTGTTTGCTGAAAGAATATCTGAGTCTATGAGTCTTTTGCAGGGCCTGATAGAGAAAGATACCTGCTTATAAATAAATACAAATATTCAACTAGTTTATGAGCCATTCTTTATTTTTCCCAGATCTAGAAATTTATTCCCCTTAGCACTTACAACTAAAATGTTATCTGATGATAATTAATAACCTAAAACAGAATTCTAACCGACCCTTTATGTAGCCGAACTAACACATCTGCAATGGAAAAAAATAGCCAAGAAGGAATGAAAATTATTGTTTCAGTGCTCTTAAACAAAATTCCCAATGATCAAACCAAATCGGTAAAAAAACAAAAAACAAAACAAAACAAAAAAAACCTTATATTTATCTAGAAATCTGGATCTTAAGGGGGAAAATTTTGTTAACTTAGGAGTGTTATGAATATATAGAAATTAATAAAGATTCTTACTTGGTTTAGAATTAGTCTCAAACAATAGCTCAGATTGATAAAAATAGGCCACATTTCTTTTTGTTTTAAAATAGCCTAGGAAACTGAACAACAGGCATATTGTTTTGTTTCAAAAATAGAATAAAAGTGAGTTTGAGAGGGAAAAAAAAAAAACATTTGGACCCTGCATATATAAAAGAAATAAAAATTCCCCTAAGGAAATTTAATTAAGCTACACAGGATAAGATGAAAAGGAAGGAAAATAAGGAAGCACCATAGAGCATAGCCCCTGTGTCATCATTAATAACAAGGAAACATCGCCTCAAATCCCTATCCTTAGTCAACCAGTCAGATGAGGAATATCAAAGAATAGATGAGACGGTAATATTAGCATTTATGGGATGCTTTTACACTGGCTTTGTAATATACTAATTTATACCTACATTTCCAAAACAAGAATATAGAAAACAAAGGCTTACATGTGTCATATTAGAAAACTCAGTTTTCATTGCCATATGCCACAGCTATTTAACAAAAAAAAAAAAGTTGTATAACAAAGAGGTTAGGAACGTTTAAAATTCCTTGATGGATACAAAGGAATATTTATCCCTACTGCTCTCTTTAAAGGACTCTGGGGAAATGAACAGAATCATCACCGGATAAAACTCTTCCATGCAAATCAGAACTTCTTCTCCTATTGAAAAAGTACCCTTCTGACCCTAAATTAAAGTTTCAAAACTTCTTATTCTAAACACAAATTTCATAATTTATAATTTTTAATTTTTAATGGTCAGTGACAATATTTTGTGGAGGTACTCATAATTTTTCTTATATGGGAAATTCATTCAACCAACATTTCCCTCTAAATTATGTGTTTTGCCATTCTTCAAGGTGTATTGCCACCCAGACAGAATGAAATATGGATAAAGAGCTCTTTCTTCCTTTTGCCATATTCAACTGGAGCACTGAGGGTTCATCTATTATAATTCTTTATACTGAATGGCATCATTTGCTTAAACCAATCACTGACACATAAAAATACTCATCAGATGATTTCTGTGTAAGTGGTTGAAATAAAAAAAAAGTTTGAAACGCAGTATTGAGGAGTTATAACTCAGTATTTTTAAGTTTTGACGTCCAGCTGTCACATCATAGTGGAGTAGAAACTTTTTCACTCTCATGTACAAGGTATTTTTATCAAAAAATACACATTAACCGAACATAAGTTTCAATATCAGTGTTCTGACTTGTCATGTTGTAGGTCTATGAGTTTTGTAAAAATCATTTTTGTCTAACTGCACCACTCTTTGTGTCACTTTTTGGTTGGAGGTGGTGCTTTTGTCACCAGTCATTACATTTCATCTACAAATCCCTGGTCATGAGAAGAAGTGTTTGACATAGTGTAGGTATTACATAAAATCTATGAAATTGAATTAAGATAGCATTTTTGGTAATCTTTCAGAGAGTCTTTATCTAACAGAAATGTTACATGCAGAAGGGAATTTCTCTAGATCACCACTGAAGATGTTTGAAGCATAAATATTTTATGACCACCGCTATGGATTCTTCATTAACAACATGTGTGATTCCACAGAAAATACTCCTTGGCCTCTGTTTCTCTATCAGTAAATGAGGAGAATTAAATGTGATAACAGTGAAGTGCTTTCTTCCTTTAAAATGTGACGGTCTTCAGAACAAGGCGGAAACATCTAGAATGTGAGAGACTGCTAGATCTGGAGAGCAGCTAGACTGATAATAAAGGAATAATGCACTTTATTAAAACTGCCTCCTTGGAGTTCCTGTCGTGGCGCAGTGGTTAACGAATCCGACTAGGAACCATGAGGTTGCGGGTTCGGTCCCTGCCCTCGCTCAGTGGGTTGAGCCGGCATTGCCGTGAGCTGTGGTGTAGGTCGCAGGTGCGGCTCAGATCTGGTGTTGCTGTGGCTCTGGCATAGGCCGGCGGCTACAGCTCCAATTAGACCCCTAGCCTGGGAACCTCCATATGCCGGGGGGGCAGCCCTAGAAAAGGCAAAAAGACCAAAAATAAATAAATAAAATTAAAATAAAATAAAATAAAACTGCCTCCTTAACAAGGCAGAGCTAGGGAGCACACAGGTGTGACATACCAGACATCCTTTCAAAACAGACTCTGTGCAGCTCCCAGAGCTGCTCCAAGCTAAGTTCTACTCTGAGCTGTAGCCTCAATTCCCACAGCCTTCTCCTTGCACCCACAGGGCAACACAAGAAAAGCACAGAGCTGTAGCAGGCTTCATCATCAGCCCTATTGTTGTCCTCAGCTAACCCTCTGGATTCACCATATGTCCTTCAGGGACACTCTCCTTTGCTATTTACTTGTGGATAGTCACGGAACTAGGTTTCGAGCAGGTGACTTGTAGGGAGAGGCTTCAGAGCCGGTATGCTGGTTATCAAGCCACTGTGGTAGAAAAAACTGGAGGACTGGATTATGGGCTCCAGATCTAAGTTTTTATGTTAGATCATAAATATACTAGAAGTATGATTTGGGACAAGGCACTTCCTCTCTGCACATCTACTGATCCTTCCACTGAGGACAAAAAGATATTAGGGAGTATCCCTTACAGACAAAAAAGATAATGGATGCAAAATCCCTTTGTACAATCTAGACTTGAGTTCTTATTACCTTACACACACATTCCTACACACAGACACACAATACGGACACATACACACGTACTCATAAGAGACTTGTCCTTTTTTTCCATCTTTCCCGCTTGCTCTGGTACGTACACTACGTGCCTTAGAATAGAATACTCAGTAGAGTAGGCTTTCTTCTCCACTCTCAGCTGTTCCTTACTCTGACAACCAGACGCGAACTTTCCTGAGGCATGGTGCCATGCATGGCACCGCCTCTACCTCCTTCAGCACTTCCCTGCAAACATGCTCCCTCATTCCCGTGCCTGAAATGCCCTCTACTCCTCCAGCTTCTAGAGATCCAATTGGGGCCTTGTTTAACTATCTGTCTCAGTGGTATTCCTTTTTCCTTGATGTTTTTTCAGGCTTTATGGGGTATGATGGGCATAAAATAATAAGGTATATAAAGTGTACAGCATGATTTGATACACATATTCATTGTGAAAGGATCCCCCCCCATCAATTTAATTAAATGAACACATCCATCACCTCACATACTTATGGTTTATTTTTCACTTTGTTTTTGGTGAGAATCTTTAAGTTTTCCTCTGTGAGCAAATTTCAATTATAAAACACGATGTTGTCAATGGCAGCACTGCTCCCAAGTCACCTTCTATCTCAGGTGTTCTACTTTGCCTCTATTCTCTAGAACTTATTTCCTTTGGCATCGCATAAGAATAAGTTGCTCAATTATTTGTCAAATTGCAATATATTCAATGAGCAGTGACAATTTTTAGGAAAATGTGTGAAACACTCTGGGAAAAAAAAAAGAAAGAGAAACTAGTTACGTACCTTGCCCTTGACCCTGCCCTGTGAATTACAGACTGATAAAGCAGATTAAGACATGGAGTAAACAACAAAATTCCAGGCTAACACTAAAAATAATGTCACTTTTATTGGCATGTAATTATTGCTGAATGCTCAGGAAAGAGACTCTCACAGAAAAGATGAGGGAGACAGGACAGGACTTGTAAATCTGCTGTTTCCAAACGCAGCTACTCAGATTTCCTTTCTACACTCTCTTCCTTGACCCACTGTTTTTTAGCTTCCCGGGATACCCTAGGTCCTCAGAGAGCACACCATGCCCATCGTTCATAAGTGCAAACTGCATTCCCAGAACTGCATCCTAAACCACTTGCTCAGGTATACCTATCTCACTGTTGGCTATACTTTCCCACCAGCTTGACTGCCCTCCAGGCCTTTCTGTTTGCACATGTTCAAAACCCAATCCATTTTACAGTCCCCCACTTACACTTCTTTGTTGTTATCTATTTTGATCTTTTGCCCCATTAATATATGTGGGTCGCATTGGACTTCTCCTCTATCTAACCCCAATTATAATCAATCAGTAAGTCCTATTACTATTTTTTCTATTTAATATAATTCCTCCTTATCTCATCTACCTGTATTACCATGGTTTTACTTAGGGAGTCTCATTGCACTTAACCCTTGAACAGCATGGATCTGAATGGCATGGGTACACTTATATGAGGATTTTTTCCAATAAATACTACAGCACTACACTATCCACAGTTGGTTGAATCCACGGGTGCATAACTGTGGGTACAAAGGGCCTGCTACAAGGTTATGGGGAGATTTTCTACTATGCAGGGTCACCACTCCTAACCTCCACATTATTTGAGGGTCCAACTATACTTCCCTGGGATTATGCAACACCCCATAACTTTCTCCCCTGCTCAGCTCTCACCATTCTTTTTTTTTTTTTTTTGTCTTTTGTCTTTTTAAGGCTGCACGTGGCATTTGGAGGTTCCCAAGCTAGGGATCGAATCAGAGCTGTAGCCACTAGCCTACACCAGAGTCACAGCAATGCCAGATCTGAGCCGCATCTTTGACCTACACCACAGCTCACGGCAACACCAGATCCTAGACCCCCTGAGGGAGGCCAGGGATCGAACCTGCATCTTCATGGATGCTAGTAAGATTTGTTTCCACTGAGCCATAGTGGGAACTCCTCACCATTCTTAAATGCATCTGCCATACTTATGGAAGAGGGCTTTGGCTAACTGCAAAGCTGACCACACAATTCAAATGTTTACTACTTTCAATGGCTCCGTTACTTTGAGAATCAAGCTCGTCAGCACAGCACAATGTTTGCACTGTTTCCGCTCTGGTCAGTCCCCAGCAACATATGGGGCGTTTCTAAAGCTCTAGCATCTTCACATGATGAGAGTATTGAAATCCTCAGTGGATTTATGGTGTTCCTTTTCTCATTCACTTAATGGACATAAAAATCTTCAATGTGCAACCTCAGAGTTCTTACAAAAGTCTGACCTCATCTCCAAGCAATGTTCAGCTCTCCGACCATATCATTTACATGTGTATTTGGAAGTGAGAAATTAATATGAATTTTAATGGAAATTAATACAATTTTTAATTTTATATCTGTTTTCATCAACTAATCTAGTCTACAGCAGCGAAGCTCCTTACTCAATTTTGATTCTGTGGCACCAGATACACGCCTAGAACTTAGTGGAGGCTAAAAAGATTTGTCGGCTGCTGATGTTGAATGGCTAAATGAATACCAAAGATGAGAGCTCCAGAGCAAAGTCAAATATGAACAAAGGCAGAAACAGGTTATTTCAGGTACGCTAAAGGAAATTGTCTCATCAGATCTTTGAGACTGAGAGAAAATGATTATGTCATGTTTATCTTGATCATTGATAGCATTTTAATTTCTTCTGACATTTTAAAATACCAACATATTATTTTAGTACAAGACCGAAGCTGAAATTTGGAGCAATTCCCAAGAATATGTTATTCATTACCTTTCATTATCAAGTCAACAGTTAAGTACCTCAACATCATGTTACTTTTAGTAATGTGGAACCATACACTTATTTTGGGCCAAATTAAATTATTCCATATGTAAATGTATTAGAAATGCCCCCATGTTTAAACAGAATGGAAAATCAAAAGGACAACAACAAAAATAACGTAACTACGTAGACTTTAACAATAGTCCGGCTAATGTATCTCAATTCACAGCACTGTGTGTAAAGAGGACTCTTACACATTAAAGCGAAAGCAATGCTTGAGGCCAACAGGTTACGTTTTTTTGCAGTTAATTTACTCTGCTAATTAAGTTTATTCTTCTAAACTGATAGCAATTTAATAAGACTGCAAACTCCACTGAATTATTTGTCTTTGTAACTCTGACATCTCACTAAAAATCCCTGATTCAGAGCCCTTAGGTGAAATATTACTTTTCTGAGCCTACTGAATATTTGCCATAATTAAAAGGTAGAAAATGCACAATGCAGAGGTTCTCAGTTTGTCTCTCCTGATACGCCTGCTACTTGATGCAAACATATAACCTGACACTTTCTATCATGACTTTTGCACTTACATTAAATAAAGAAAATTTCTCCCATACATCCTTTATAGGAAAAAATAATAAACAATATTTTTTTCCTCATATACAGGTAATGAAGCGGAGTGACATGGAGCGAAGTCAATCAGAGGAAGGGAGGAAGGAATGATAACTGGTTATTTGTACAAATGCATGATGGCTGCATATTTACAGACAGGGCCCAATGAAGGTGTGTTAAAGAGCTAATAATATTGGTGGTAAAAGTAATTAATCATGGGGGTAATTATTTGAAACAAGAGAAACAAGTAATAACCATCTGAATATAAATAATAATAGCTTCCATTACTGTACAAAGAGCCATGCCAGGAACTTTATGTACGTTATCTAATTCATTCCATTACTGTAACACTTAATTCTATTACTTTCATTTTATATTTACTTTCATATTAGTATTTTTTTCATTTATATCCACTTCATCGTTAGGATTTTAACTCAAGAGTGCAAGATAACTTTCCAATTTAGCCTGTATCTAGACCCATGGAATGATAAAAAATAACGCTGCTTCTTTGTTTCTAACTTAATGTTACACAAATGGCTTTAAGGTTCATTACTTTGTTTAACTCGCAACAAAATTACAAAAAAAAAAATTGTTGTTGGACTACGACATAGGGAGTCCAACTCTGGAGACTCAGAGATGTTAAATATCTTATAATCACATAAAAACAGAGAGGTTAGAACCAGATTTCCTAACTCCATGTTTGCTGCTGATTCCATAACCTGAGAGGTGGAGGGGTCAGGAACCTAAGGCACAGACAGTGGTGTTGTATGTAAAATGTAATGAGAGAATCAGCTAAGCAAGGTGACACAAATTTGCAGTCAGATTTTCAGCACAGGCATGTTGTTGGATGTGTTTTTTTTTTCTGTCATAATTAATTTTTTAAGAAAGGAGAAAGAGAGATGATCAAGATAGCAGAGTAGGAAGAACATACCTCCTCCCACAAGTAAACCAAAATTACAACTATTTGCAGGACAACTTGAATAAGAATAACTTGAAGACTAGCCGAAAATATTTTCCGGAACTAAAGACGTAAAGAAGAAACCACAGGAAAGGTAGGAGGGGTGGCGATGCAACATAGTCAGGACCCACAATTCCAGATAAGCCACAAATGGGAAGGCTATCACAATCAGAGAGGAAAGAGGGGTTCTAGTCCCACATCAGGCTTCACAATGTAGAAGTCCTGCACCAAGACGTTGAACCCCCACACCACCAGACTTTGAAAACCAGTGGGATTAGTGTTAGGGAGATCTCCGGGGAGGTAGTAAACAGAGACTCTGCTCTTAGAGAGTATGCACAAAAACCTCACATGCTCCAAGTCCCAGCACAGAGGCAGCGGTTTTAACGGAGTCTTGGTCTGACTCACCTCTAATCTTGGAGAGTCTCACGGAGAGGCAGGAGGCAGCTAGGACTTTCCCTGAGGATGACCCTGCAGGCGGCCATTGCTGGGAGCTTGTTCTACTGCAGTAACATTGGCACTGGTAAGTGACATTTTGGAATCCTCTCTCTGGACTGTTACTGTGGGGGAAATGGAACCATCCACCAGTGGTCCAATACTAGCCCTGAGCCACTGTGGACCACAGAGATAGCCATCCAGAGACTAGAGCCCAACCACCAGTAGGCCCAGCAATCAGATAAGAAAGAAAAATAGATCCAAACTGGAAAAGAAGAGCTAAAATCACCACTGTTTGCAGATAACAACATACCATGTATAGAAAATCCTGAAGATACTACAAAGAAATGTAGATCTTATCAATGAATTCAGTAAAGTTTCCATACAAAATTAAAATACAGAAATTGCTTGCAATTTTATATACTAATAACTATAAGGAAGAGAATTTTTTTAAAAATCCCCTTTATAATTACATCAAAAATAATAAAATACCTAGAAATAAATCTAATCAAAGAGATAAAGGATTTGCACTCTGAAAACTATAATACATTGATGAACACAACTGAAAATTACACAACCAAGTTGAAAGATATACCATGATCATGGACAGGCAATATTAATATTGTTAAAATTACCATACTATCCAAGGGAATCTACAGATTTCATGCAATCCCTATCAAAACACCAACAACATTTTTTTCACAGAATTAGAACAAATAATTCAAAAATTTGTATAGAAATACAAAAGACCTCTGATACATAAAACAATCTTGCAAAAGGTGAATAAAGCTGGAAGTATCACACCCCTTGATTTTAAACTGTACTACAAATCTACATTAATCCAAATGGTATTGCACTGGCACAAAAACAGTCACATAGATCAATGGAATAGAATCGAGAGGCCAGAAATAAACCCATGTTAATGTGGTGAATTAATCTATGACAAAGGAGGCAAGAATACACAATAAGGGAAAGATAGTCTCTTCCATAAATGGCGTTGGGAAATTGGACAGCTACCTGCAAAAGAATCAAGCTGGACTATTTCCGCACACCATATAAAATAAATACTCAAAACGAATTAAAGACTTAAATGTAAGACCTAAAACCATAAAATTCTAGAAGAAAACATAGGCAGGATGTTCTCTGACATTGGTTTTAGCAATATTTTTTGGATCTGTCTCCTTAGACAAGAGAAACAAAAGCAAAACAACCCAAAATGCTTTTGCACAGTGAAGGAAACACCACAAAATAAAAAAGTCTTACTGAATGTTAGAAAATATTTGAAAATGGCAACCAATAAAGGCTTACTATCTAAAATATATCAAGAACTCATACAATTCAACATTAGAAAACAACTTAAAATATGGGCAGAGGAATGGAATAGACATTTTTACAAAGACATATTGATGGCCAAGAGACATGTGAAAAGATGCTCAATATCACTAATCATCAGGGAAATGTAAATCAAAACTGGAATGAGATACCATCTCACACCTGCCAGAGTGACTATCATCAAAAGACAACAACAACGTTGGTGAGGATGTGTAGTTAAGGGAAAACCTGTGCACTGCTGGAGCAACTGTAAACTGGTACAGTTACTAAGGAAAGGGTATACCGTTTCCTCAAAAAATTAAAAGCTGAACTACCAAATGATTCAGAAAATTCACTCCTAGGTATTTACCTAAAGAAACAAAAATGCTAATTTAAAAAGATAGGTGCACACTGTGCTCATTAGCATTATTTACAATAACTGAGATTTGGAAGCAACCTAAGTGTCCACTGATAGATAGAAGATGTGATTTATGTATACAAGGGACAATTACTGAGCCATTAAAAAATAAAATATTGCCATATGTGACAACATAGATGGACCTAGAGGGTGTTATGCCAGATTCAATCAGCTAGAGAGTAACATAAATACTGTATGATCTCCTATGTGGAATCTAAAACAAACAAACAAACAAAAACAGACTCAGACTCATAGATACAGTGGTTGTCAGAAGGAAGGGGAGCATGGAAATGAATGACAGGGGTTAAGAGATACAAACCTTCAGTTATTAAATAAATAACCCACGGGATGTAATAGCACAAAGAATACGGTCGGTGTTACTGCGGTAACTTTATAAGGGGACAGATGGTTATTTGATGTATTGTGATCATTTCATAACAAATGCAAAGCATTGTCACTATGCAGTACACCTGAAACTAACAAATATTACACACCAACTGTATTTTCAATAAACACATAAAAAGAGAGATATTCATGTGCTGTAAATACCCTTGAATTTCCACACCAAAATTTTTTTAATGCAAATAACATTAGAAGAGAGCTTTACAGATCTGAATCATCTATTTTCTCACAGGGCAACCATCACCATCAGATGAATAATTGCTGCCCACTTTAGAATGAGATGTGACCTTCAGTTTATTAGAATCTCACATAGAGAAAAACAACTATGTGTATTACCTACCTGGGCCTTATACAAATTCAATTTGGTGACATCAATCTAAAGCCTGCTGAACCCTCTCATGGGAACAATGCCTTCCGGGATAATGAAAAACTAATCTATGCGTACACTGAAAACAACTTCAGTGATTCCTTCCTTGAACATACACGAGGAATGGCTCTCCAGTGCGATGTGAGTTTCTCCATTACTGACTGATTTTCTTTAATAGTACGTCATCTCCCGCATTCCCATATCTGCTTATAAACATGATGTTCCAACCGTTTTTTCCATCCCTCATTTCTGCTCAAAAACGTAGCTCTTTCTTCTCCATTTCTCAGGACTGGTTGACTGTCACTATTTTATCACCCATTTGGTTTTAACCTCCCATGAGGCAGAGTCCATGACAAAGACTTTTATGTGTGTACTTGATGTGGAAGCTGCTCCCAGAGAGCAGGAGCCTACTGACAAGGGGGAAAAGACAGGTAAGAATATGCAAAAGAGCTATTATAAGAGAGGCTTGTTCTCAGCAGTATCTTCTGAGCTACAATTAGGATTTTTTCTTCAAATCATCCAGAAAAGGAGAAGGAGAGACATTTATTTAGTGTCTCCTATGACCCACTGGTGAGGACTGCATTAAGTCCTCGGTATGTTTCGGCTACTTATGCCACGAGCATCAGCACCAATGCCCAATGCTGTGATGGCAAAGGAAGTGAGCCACGGGTGTGAGGCATGGGCTCCAGGCTGACCCGTGTGAGTGCCACGTGGCTCAAAGCCTGCACAGAACCACTTGCTGCAGCCATCGAGAGGCCAAAATGAGGATGGGAGATGGTGCATAAGAGGTGGAGTCCAACTCCACTTAACTCCTGTGTGCCCGATTTTAAGTCTAGTATATCACTGGCTCATCAGATGGAGACTGCAGAAAATCTGTAAAATTGACGTACTAGAGGCAGGTTAATGAAATAAGCTAGTCTCCACTGATAAAGGCTATGATTAAACTTCACTATCTCCCTATTGCAAACTACTACATATTTCCTTCACCTTTGGCCAGAACTTCAGTTTCTCTGGGCTACTTGCCTGATGGGTGACCCATCTGTGATGAGTCTAAAACCGCGGCTGCCTTGCTCTTGCTGGTCACAACTGCAGCATTGTCATTCACCGCTGTCAGCAAAGAACACCTCTTGGCTGCAGACATATCCCTCTGTCAGAACGGGTAGCAGCACCCCTCATAGCAATTTTTTTTTTCTTTTTAGGGCTGCACCTGAGGCACATGGAAGTTCCTGGGTCACAGGTTGAACTGGAGTTGCAGCTGCCTACACCACAGCCACAGCAACACTGGATCTGAGCCCCATCTATAACCACACTGCAGCTTGTGGAAATGCCAGATTTTTAATGCACTGAGTGAGGGCAGGGATTGAACCCTCATCCTCATAGATACTACTCAGGTCCTTAACCCGCTGAGTCACAACAGGAACTCCAACAATTATTTTCAATGACCTATTTCAGTGTAACGCTCTCTTTATCCGTTGTTTCAGAGGTACGAGGAGCCCAAAATGACTTCACACCATTGCGTAGCTACAAATTTAGAGGAACTCTTGTGTTCCCGCATGGAAACTCACCCACGAGGAACAAGAATTTCTAAATCCACAGACAGAGCCTAAGATTGTGGGGAAGACTACCAGATTTCAGTTACCACTGAAAGTGTGGAAAGAGAAGGCTTTTGCTATCTGGGCCCATTTGGTACCCACTGATCTGTTCCGTCTGTTAGGGAGATGGCACTCTCCATCAGCTATCCATTTACTGTACAAACTCCATCCTGTAGGACAGATACCACCTCTGCCAGAGGTCACTCCAAGGCTGATATTTAGTGACATCTTTTGAAAATCATTCACCATTATTAAACAGAAGTTAATTTTTATTTAACCACAGTTTTTCCTGTGACTGCAGGAGGCACGAATATCTTTCCGTGAAAGCTACCTTTACATGGTACGTAAGAGATCCCGATTTTACAAGTGCACGAAGATGACACATGCCTTCATGAGCCTCTCCTTTTCTTTATAAAGGCTTCCAGGGCAGCCTACCCAAGCTGCACAGCACCAAAAAGCCTAATGATTATCATCGCTCTGGGTAGATCAAAGGATAGAGTGACCACATAACCCAATTCTTCTCCCCTCCTCCTGAAACGCATCCTAATTCTGCCACAAAGGGGTTTTAGTAATTGTGATGCTGACAGGTGCAAGTGAGGTCATCACTACCCCACCTGTTTAAACAATCAGATCCTGATTGTGATTGATCAACTTGCTGTGTCCCCCAGGGGATCTGCTCTCTAGGTCTACTCCAAGGGTAGCCTCAGCCCAGATTCTTTGAGTCAGCAGAGCCTGAGTCAACTTACTTGTACATTTGTGAAGCAGGAGTGAGGTGCTCTTTCCCATGGGAAGGACAATTTCTGTTTCTGACTCCCTTTGTTTGGGGGTTGCCCCAGGGTGTGTTCACTCTCCAGCACTTCCAGCTGTCTGTTCACATGTAGCTGAGTAGATTCTGCCTCCTTCCCAAGTTACGGTGTCAGAGACATCTCAGGTAGAGAGTTGGAAAAACACACTGTGAACCTGAAGTAAGAAACTTCCTGTAAGAGGTGAGCCCGCCCAGCAAGGTGCTTATGTGTCACATCCACAGCCCAGCTAGAGCCAGACTGGAGGCCAAGGCACTGTGAGTGGGTTCAAAAGAGGAAGCAGATATCCATTCGGTGAGATGTCTTTCTCTGTGAGTTGCCATAGTACTCTGCACATACGCTGATCACCAGCAAATTTCTGCTGGCTGGACCCTGAGTTCTTGAGGTCAAACGCTGGATCTTATTTTATTTTGTGTTCTTGGTATGTCTTGGCACACACTAAACACATCATGTATATCTTCTGAAGGTATAAAGATTTTTAAAAATTGCACATGAGAAAGCATTTTTATAGCAGTTTGCTATTGTCCAATTTTTTTCTCTTGCATCATGTATTTTATTGTTCTAGTCTTCCAATGGATCACATTTTATTAGACCCATTTTAGAAAAGTGGAAACTATTTGAAAGATCTCCAAGATCATTAAACAGGATTTGATTCAATCCTTCTGAGATTACCTAAGTAAGCTGTAAGTAAATGAATGGTTCCTGGAAATAGCAAAAATGATCTTAAATCAAGCAAATTAAGTAAAAATTACAAGAGAGTGAATGCTTTTTGCAGACCAAGCTTGGGGAAGAAACTGCAATTTTAATGTACAGTAAAGTTTTTCAGACAAGAGAGCACTGAGGAATGGAATCCAGAGTATTATGAGAAAACTTTCTTTTTCAGTGATGTTCAAAACACATATCAGATGTTAAAACTCTGTTCCCTCCAGGCTCAGGGAACAATGGTAACAATACAGTCTCTGCTTGACCCCAAATTCCAGTTGCCATAACAACTTGAGAGAGTTCTATAAATGAAGATGTGTTTATTGTACAATTTTGCATTAAGAAAAAAAGAGATATATACCCTAATATACATTTTTCCTCAGTGTGCCATCTGTAATGTTGAATTTTTTAAAGATTTCTTTAATTAGCCTACATGTAAATACACTTGCTTTGAAGTATATTGGTGCTAATTGCACTTCAATTTGAGATGATTTTCTGGTTTTCTAATGATAAAGAAAGGGCTTATGTAGCTATCCCGGCCAAGTGGAGTGAGAATATTTCTGCCTGGAGTGAGCTGGCTAATAACCTCAATTCGCTCATCATTGTCACAGTAAAGACTTAGCAAAGGGAAGAATTTTTAACAAAGGCAGCAGAGCCAAGGACAGAAAGGTATAAAATCCCACAGGGTCAAAACCCACAGGAAAAGACATGCTCCTGATCAGAGGAACCAAAGACAAAAGAGGCAATGCCTTTTTGTTGTTGCTGTTCCTTTAGGATAAACAAGAAAGACTGAGCGAGTCTGTCTGAGACAATGCCCTTCTGAATGCTTGAACCACCCATAAACATCCCTTTAGTGTAGCCTGGTCCAAGCAGTCGCTCCAGTAATTACCCATGTAAGACAATGCTTATCAACAACTTATAAAAGATTTGGGTTTCCCCCTGTCAAGAAGGGGTTCTGCTATTTTCGCCCTGGTGCCACCATCAGTTATCACAGCTGCAGAGTATGCCACACCTTACAAAGTAACCGCACACATATTGCCTCCTTTGATTTTCAAAACGGCCCCTGTTTGCAACCAAGGGAATGGCATAGGAAATGGGAAAGAGTCGCAGGGATACTGAGCAGAGGAAATAAATTCGATCTTCATCTCAGCTGTGTTTTAACTGTGGACCTTCGACCTATACCTCCCTGGGTCTTCGTAGCTTAATAGGTAAAGTCAAATGATGAAATGTGGCTCTAAGTTTATTAAAGATGGATATATTTCATATGCTGGAACAGGCTCTAGATGTCAAGTTTTATTTTTAGTTTAGAATTTTATAGTTTGTTCAGGCTTCCTTGATTAGGAAATGAAGTCTCCTGGCCCACTGTCACAATGGGTTTAAATTAGGGCATATGCATTTTCTAAAAATCAGTTTATAATGTTTGTAGCAAAAAAAAGAGTGATTATATACAATGTACTCTTGGAAAAAATATGTAATCAGGTGTGTGGTTTGCACAGGACATATAAGTATGGGGTATTTCAGAGAAATTTTAGTGAGAATTCTTAAGTGGCACGAAGTTTCTGCAGAATTTTAAAAGTTTAAGCATGGTCTTGAGGAACAGATCCAACCTCAAGTGAGATGAGCACCTGGATTTGATATAAACAACTACTAACAGATCTAATGTTAAAAAGAGAAATGGCAATAACTGAACGGAGTCAAAAAATGCACGACTGAATTCAAAAGAAAGAAGTCCTAGATGCCAGGAATCAAATAAGATGTAACTCAGTCATAAAACAAGACCGAAATAATGCCATTTGCAGCAACATGGATGGACCTAGAGATTATCACACTAAGTGAAGTTGGGCAGTGAAAGACAAACATCCTATCACTTACACAGTGGAATCTAAAAAGAGGATACAAATGACCTTGTTTGCAGAACAGAAACAGACTTAGAGACTTTGAAAACAAACTTCTGGTTATCAAGGGGGCTGAGTGGGGTTGGGGAGAGAGTGACTGGGGGTTTGGGACTGGCACCTGCACACTGCGGTCTATGGAATGACTGGCCAGCGGCTACCTGCTGTCTGGCACAGGGAACTCCACCCACTATTCTGTGACGATCCATGTGGGGAAAGAACATGAGAAAGAATGGATGTGTGTACATGTATAACTGAATCATTTTGTTGTACAGTAAAAATCATCACAACATTGTTAAGTCAATATACTTCAATAAAACTTACAGAAACAAAAGAAAATACAAAGGACAAACAGAAAAAAAGGATATAAAAAAGATATAAAAGACATTAATAGACAAATGATGATACTGCAACAATCTATGGAAATAGTAAATAAAGATCCAGACCTCAGGGATGGGGCTTTGGGATTTTAACGCCTTTAGGAGGGAACGAGCCCCAGCTTTTAGACGAATGAAGTCAGTCACAGCATCAGGCTTGCACCACAACTAGGTAGTGTTTTAAATATAATTTCACGACACTAAGTAAAGTGTGATAACACCACATGCAGCAACGAAAACTGATCTAGTACCTGTGAAAGCCTTAAGAGACTTGAAAAAACAAAGGATGGCCTTGTTTTGAAAAATCTATTCACAAAGGCAGGCCCACAGAATGCTTATACATAAAATAATCTCTGCTGAAAACCAGTATATGATTATAACTGCAAGCAATTTTAAGATACTGTATCTATAAAATTCTAAAGATTACAGAAATTCAACAAACAGGAGAATTAGCACTTTGGAATTTAAAATCACAAAAAAATGACAAGAAATTAACATCCTTGAAATCATTAGAAAGGAATACAGAACATATGGCAAAAACGAACTCTATAAAATTTATTTTAAGAAAAATAAAAAAACTTTTCCAGTTAAAAAACAGGTTTAACATGAAAGAGTAAGTGTCAAAATGCCATGACCCTTTTCAACAGCAATCCTAGAAGATGGAAGTCATTTGAGTCATGTCTCAAAAACTCAGGAGAAAACATATACACAGCAGAAACCTACACAGTCTTTCAAAATATTAACCAGGTGGAAAAATGAAGAAAAGACATGTAGGGTTACAAGGACTTACTCCTCATCGTACAACTGCAGTCATGTTTAGGGCAGACATTACGCCGAGATGGGTGAAGAAACCAAGAAAGGGAAATCATGAGATTTAAAGAATAAGGATCAAGGACCAGCAGAGGAAAGGAATTCCTGGGTGTGTGTGGGGGGGGGGGGAATGCCGCAGAATGGCAGAGCCGGAGGGCAGGTCAGAGGGGTCCGCAGAGTAACTGCCAAGGAATAAGCAGGCGCTGTTAGACTCCATCAGGTAAACAACCAGTGAGAAGAGTCTGAAAGCTCTGCCCCAGAATTTGATCAAGATTATTAATCATGACGTTTAAAAGAAATGACGAAAACAAACAAGCAAAAAGCAGCAACTGCAGGAAAACATTTTAAAATTGTATAACAAAGAAATTACCTAAGAATGAAATAGCATAGCTTGTGGCACAGCCTTCTGTGATAATACTGTAAATATATACTGTAAATATAATACTGTAAGTATTCTTTAATGCTATTCCTGTAGCAACTCTATGAAATAAGAACTATAATTACTCCCATCAGTGAGTGAAGCTCAGATTTAAGCTTTCACTCCTGCCTCTTGCTCAAAAAGGCATGGTTTTCTTTCAAACTCTATCTTCTAGGTTAAGTTGTTGTTACTTTTGACACCAAAGTCCTCCCACTCCTAGAAACTATATTCACAGACCAGAGGATAAATTCTCATCTTTCAGAAATTTATAGCGGTTTCCCCTTTCTGATTTTTGCCCCTCTGCTAGTCTCAAAGATACTCTCCAAGTACCACCGTACTGTTTTCACTCCATTTAAGGGCTCAACTCCCAGACACTGAGCAGCACTAAACTGCCCATCTCTGCTGCCCTCCACCATTCCCCACCACATTTTCTACTTGTTCTTAGATCATTATTTAGAATCTGTAGGGTCCACCTTAGCAGGATTCAGACAGGGTATATTTTCACTGCAGGAGAGCTGTAAATATGCCCACACAGGCATCACCAAACCGATCCTATATTTATTTAAAATTTTGAAATGCTGTTCATCATGAATTCCTTTGGATTAACTTTGATGTTGATCTTCATTGCTGAGATGCTGGCACGCCTTGAACTTTACACCTGCGCTGAAAGTCTCAGCCTCGTTCTGGGCCCACCCTGACATCGTCTTTAATCAGATCTTTACTAGGGTAAAGGTACTGGATTAAAATGCACTATTAAAATATGCACATTTAACATTCCCGTTTAAAGGGAAAAGTGGATTATACTATATAAGTCAAATTCCCATTATCACTTGCACTACCAGAAACCAAATTTCTAAAGAAGTCTCCTTGTGATCTCAGGTTAAGAGAAGTGGAGAAAGCAGAGCAGGAGAGGGAGGGGTAAAACGAGGTGTGTCTGCTGAACACCACCCGACAGTCAGAGACACTAGGTGGGACTAGGGATTCAGGTGAGCCAAGCTCCATTTGGGCTGCTGTCAGCACTGGGCACAAAATCATCCAGTCCAGATGTTTGATGTGACCAGTGTGGGGTCACTGCTGAGCTCCTCAGTATCATGCAAGGAATATATTCAGTAAATCCCTTGTCAAAATTCAAAAGAAGATAAAAGACTCCAGTGGGCATTTTCAAATATGTTAAAGGTTGTCATTTTAAAAGAGTAGAATAGTTCAGCATAGCTCAGGGGATCTGTGAGGTCCAGCAAGTAAATTTTGTTCAGGATAAACATGATATTTAAAACACTGAAGCTATTCAGGAGTTCCCGTCGTGGAGCAGTGGTTGACGGATCTGACTAGGAACCATGAGGTTGCGGGTTCGATCCCTGCCCTTGCTCAGTGGGTTAACAATCCGGCGTTGCCGTGAGCTGTGGTGTAGGTCACAGAGGCGGCTCAGATCCTGCGTTGCTGTGGCTCTGGCGTAGGCCGGCGGCTACAGCTCCGATTAGACTCCTAGCCTGGGAACCTCCATATGCCGCAGGAACGGCCCAAGAAATAGCAAAAAAATGAAAAAAATAAAATAAAATAAAATAAAATAAAACACTGAAGCTATTCAATGAGGATGACATCTATGGACTTGTGTGTTCCTTGAAGCTAAAGGAGTTAAATTAGCATCATAATGGATCTGCCTAAGGAGTCAGAGATGATATTTATTGAGAAATTAATACAGACAAATGATAGGTAATGAAACAAAATAATACAGGAAAGGAAGTCTCCAATCTAGCTCTCAAGAATCAAGAGCAGGGAGTTCCCGTCGTGGCGCAGTGGTTGACGGATCCAACTAGGAACCATGAGGTTGCGGGTTCGGTACCTGCCCTTGCTCAGTGGGTTAACGATCCGGCGTTGCCGTGAGCTGTGGTGTAGGTTGCAGACTCGGCTCGGATCCCGAGTTGCTGTGGCTCTGGCGTAGGCCGGTGGCTACAGCTCCGATTGGACCCCTAGCCTGGGAACCTCCATATGCCTCGGGAGCGGCCCAAGAAATAGCAAAAAGACAAAAAAAAAAGAATCAAGAGCAGCTCCGCTATTTGGTACGATGTTATCTTGAGCAAGTTGTTTTAGAGCAATTCAAAAACGTAATCTTTAACAGATAACAATAACTTCTAAATCACTGGAACATTGTAAGGATTAAGGAACGGCAAGTAAAGTTGCTAGTAAATTTTCTGACACATCTATACATATATGCATTTAACACATACTATGTATCTATATGTACACACACCTATATTACTTTTTATTAAGCGACTATTACTTGCCTGGTTTTATAGATACATTTTCTCTTGTCTTCCCTCACAACTCTATTAAACTCCCATTTCAAGTGAGGAGCTAGCACACTGGAGGTCAGAAAAATTTTGCTCAAATTAACACTATCGGAAGTGGTAGAACCCAAATATACACACAGATACACCTGTCTCCAAATATTATACTTTTTCAATTCCAGCACCAAACCATTGAGTCTGTAAGCCTAAGAGACTGCAAAATAACAAGGAACACAGAAAGACAACATTTCACAAATGTCTTTGATGAGAGACTATATATAGACATATAACAAGTTAATATTAAGCAATCTTGTTAGATTAATACAATTACATTTATTTTTTCCATTATAGCTGGTTTACAGTGTTCTGTCAATTTTCTACTGTACAGCATGGTGACCCACTTACACATACCTGTATACATTCTTTTTTCTCACATTATCATGCTCTGTCCTAAGTGACTAGACATAGTTCCCAGTGCCACACAGCAGGATCTCATTGCTCTCCACTCCAAAGGCAACAGTCTGCATCTATCAACCCCAAGCTCCCATCCATCCCACTCCCTCCCCCTCCTCCTTGGCAACCACAAGTGTATTCTTCAAGTCCATGATTTTCTTTTCTGTGGAAGTGTTCCATTTTTTAAAATTGGGAAGTGACATATATATAAGGGAAATGCCCAAGCCTTAAGTATAGAGATTGGTGACTTTCAAAAACCATATACGGTTGTTTAACCTACACCACTATCAAAAAATAGAACGTGTTCCTTATCCCCAAATTCCTTCCTGCTCCTTCACATATATTTTCCACCTTGATCCCAGAGACAACCACTCTTCTGATTTTATATCGCCACCTATTTTATTGAACTACTTCAGAAATGTACAATCTATTATAAATTTTGCATCTGGCTTCTTTCATTCAGCATAATGATGTTAAAATTCACTTATACCATAAATGTGTAGTCACATTCCTTTTCATGGTGTGTAGTCCTTAACTGTACAAGTATACAACGAGTTAATTCTGTTGTTGGCCATTTGAGTTGTTTCCATTTATAGGCTATTATAAACAACGCTACTGAGATGATGGTTATACATATCTTGCTGTAGACACGGCTAAGAGTGTATCTGTTCACAGTTATGCTAGATATTTAACTTTATGAGAAATGGCTAACAATTTTTCCAAGTGGTTATATCATTTCACACATCTTACAAAAAAAAAAGTATAAGGAGTCTAGTTGTGCCACACCTTGTCAGCACTTAGTGTTGTCAGATATGAGTATGGTCATTCTAGTGAAGAGTGCGGCAGGATCACAAGGCAGTTTCACTTTGTGTTTCCCTGATGATAGGAATATCAAGCACTTTTCCTTTTTTTTTTGGTCAAAAGTATATCTTTCTTTGTGAAATGCTTATTTAAATATTTTACTCATTTTAGATAATTTTCTGTTTTCTTCAGTAAGATAGTTTTATCTTTTACCCTTGATTTATGATCTAATAGCATTAGTTTTCTTAAAACGTTTGATATATAAAAAAGGTTCATATATGTGTATATATATATTTTTTTCTTTTTTCTAATATGACATCCAAATGTTCAAGTACCATCTGTAAGAAAGGCTTTATTTTCCTATTGAGTTGCTCAGGTAAAACACGTGGTGATATAAGTGTGGACTATATCTGTCCTAGAGCAGAAAACCAAATAGGATGTGGGACTCACTTACGACTTTCCTGTTAAGGATCATAGCTTTACATCATCCAGCAAGGGTTGGTTATAGTCCAAAACTACAACACCTTCCTATCAGAAAAGGACAGCTTCAGAAGGCAGAAAATCGGCAAGGGCATAGCTGAAGTAAGCTGCATATAATTGACAGCTATAGACTCCTTCGCCAACAACAGCATCATACACATTTTTCTCAAGCTTGCATGGGACATTCATCAAGATAAACCACATTCTGGGCCGTTAAGAAAATAACATGTTAAAGAAGAGCAATACTACAATTGTGTGTGTTCTCAGATTGCAATTAATTAAACTAGAAATCACTAACAGAAAGAAAGCTGAAAAATCCCAAAATACTTGGAGATTAAATAGCATATTTCTAAATAATACATGGGCCAAAGAGAAATCTCAAGAGAAATTAGAAAGTACTTTCAACTAAATTATAATGAAAATGCAATATATCAAAACTTGTGGGATGCAGCTAAAGCAGTGCCTAGAGGAAAATTTAAAGAGCTGAGTGAATATATTAGAAAAAGAACAGCTCTCAAATCAATATTCTAAGTTTTCACTCTAGGAAACATAAAAAAAAGAAGAAGAGCAGATTAAAGACAAAGTAAGCAGAATAAAATAAATAACAAAAATTAGAGAAAAAATCAATGAACTGAAAATAGGAAGTCAATAAAGTTAAGAAAACAAAAAACTGGGTTCTTTAATTTTTCTTTTTACTGATAAGCCCCTGGTCAGACTAATTAAAAAAAAAAAAGTGAGAAGACAAACATTAACTAATATTAGAAGTGAAAGAGGGAACATCACTATAGATCCATGAAGATCAAAAGGCCAATAAAAGAATAGTATGGGAGTTTCCTCTGTGGTACAGTGGGTTAAGGATCCAGCATTGCTGCAGCTGTGGTGCAGGCTGCAGCTGCAGCTCCAATTAGATACCTGGCCCAAGAACTTCCATATGCCACAAGTGTGGCCAAAAAAAAAAAAAAAAAAAGAACAGTAGGAACATCTCTATGCTCACACATTTGATAATCTAGATGAAACAAACTAATTTCTTGAAAAAAAAACCCACAATCTGCAAAAACTACACAAAACAGAGTTTGAACAGAATTATATCTATTAAAGAAGCTGAATCATTAATTAATAACCTTCCAAAACAGAAAGATTCAGGTCCAAGTGGGTCACCGGTACATTTCCTGGGAGGACCTGTACATCTTAAGATGATGAGACTGTTAGTTACACAATTATTAGGATGTCAGTAATTGTACCCCATAGCCATAGACAATATATGAGCTGTTGAAGCCACTTAAGCGTAGTTGGTTATGTCCTGTTCATGGCCAGTCTGGATGTTCACACAGCACTTGCCACCCACCCCACCTCACATAATATAAGGAAGTGCCCTACGTGGGCTGTGAGTCAGGAAGCCCTGGCTTTCGCTCTGGACTCTACTATTTATCTTAGGAGTTACCTTGGGTAAAGTATCTAAACTTCAGGAGCTTCAGTCTCCTTATCCACAAAAATGGAAGAACAGTGCCTAAACAGGGTGTTTTGATATTCCCACAGTTCCAACAAGCAATGTGCCAGCACCATCTGGCTATGCTGCAATTCAGCTCAATTCTGACACCATCTACCCAGAAAGAGCATCGGTTTCCAAAGGTTGTGGGGTCAGTCCTACAAGACTGCCCCCCCATCCCCACCCCAAATCTTCAGATGCCAGTAGCAAGCCCAGGCTAACTGTGCTTCTGCCCAACAAGGGTTTCCACAACACCTTCCCTGAATTTGATTAATTTACTAACGTGACTCACAGAATGGAGAGAAGCATTTTACTTACGAGCTCACCCGTGTATAATCAAAGGACATAACTCAGGAACAGCCAGATGGAAGGGATGCACTGGGCTAGGCATGAGGAAAGGGAGGAGCTGCTGTGCCCGCTCTCCAACACCTCTCTGTGTTCACCAACAACCCAGAAACTTTCTGAACCCACCCCTTTGGGTTTTTACAGAGCTTTCCTTATATAGGCATAACTGATTAAATCACTGGTTATTGGACATTGAACTCAATTTCCAACCCCTCTCCCCTTGGGGGTTAGGGGAGGAGATGACTGAAAGTGATAACTCTCTAATCCAAAGATTGGTTCTCCAGTCAACCAGCCAGGCCCCCATTCTTAGTTTACCAAAGGGCTAGCCAAGGTCACCTCATTAACCTAACAGAAGATGCATCTATTGCTCTTATCACAGGAAATTCCAATAGTTTTAGGAGCTGCAAGGCAGGAACCATGGACAAAGGTCAAATACATATTTCTCAGACACACTCCTGCAGTGCTTCATTTACTAGGTTCTTAGGAGTTAAATAAAATATCAAAACTGTTTCAAGCCAAGTGCCTGACCAATACATATTTGGTAAGGATTTGATACTTTTTACCGTATTTCCTTTTAAGGGAAGAGATCACTGGTCCTGTCAATCAGGATAGTAACCATCTGGAGGAACCATGCACCCAATACAATTAGATAAAGCAGAACACTCGGTGGCAGTGGAAAAGGTGATGTTGAGGCTGGGAGAGCTACCCTAAGACCCTTCCTTGATACAGAGGGTTCTGCAGGTGTGCAGAAACAAAGGCTATATTTTCTGCCACTTGATATTTTTCCTTCTCTTGAGTTTGGCCTAGGAAACAAAAGGTTGAATTAAAAAGCTGGAGGAAAAAAAAAGTTTCTGAAGTTTGACACATCGCATTACAGGAAGAAAATCTTTCACATTTATCAAATTGTCTCATTGGGATAATTTTAGCTTCCTAGGATGAATCAGCTGGCACAAGAAATACACCACCAGCTGCATTGTTTTCTTCATTGATGCTCATCATAAAGTGGCAAAGAAGCCACCTGTCTGATTGCTCAGTTCATTTGCCCTTGACTTGAGAAAAAAAAAAAAAAAAGAGGAATGCAGAAAAGGAAGTGAGCTCTGCAGAAGCTACTAAAATAATGACCATCAATTGTCCAGGCTTCTGAGCCAACTGGTTTAAAACAAAACAAAACAAAACAAAAAACTCATCTCATCTCACATAAGATGGGATCTCTATTTGTACGTTTGGAATTTGATGAGCTTAGGGATTTTTTTTTTTTTTTAATATAGAAATTCTTCAAAAGTCACCCAGATGCAAATATGCTCTTTAATTTTTAATAGAAAATATTCCAAGAGAATAAATCTCAGCGAGACCAGGGAAACCATGCTTGTTTATGTTTCTACTATATCTTCAGTACCTACAACAACAACCAAAATGTTTTAAGTGCCCGCTAATAATTATTGGTGAAATAAATGAGGCAAACGGTTTTTCTCCAGCAAACTTATAATATTATAAAGAGTGACTCTTTAATACCTGTTCATCTAAAATAATAATACAACCAATTATTTTACCCAGCAAAATGGGTTTATTTGGGATCAGCAAAGAACTGTGCTTATGGTGAACCACATGCAAATTATGTAAAACAAAGCAGAGAAAATTCTTTTGCCAAGGCCATGGGGAAGTTGTGAGGGGCTCTTAGAAACAAGAGGTCCTTTGGAGGAACTGAGAATTTGAAGTATTTCTTTTCATTGGCTGAATTCTGAGAGTCTCTCATCGTTGAGCTGCTGCTGGGCAAGGAGAGAAATGTTCCTGTCCCCACTGGTGGCAGTAAAGCAGAGTCACTTCCCACTGGACGTGCGAAGTCCTTTTCTCCCTGTGGGGATCTGAGCAGATGTTGAGCAGTACCTGTGTAAGAGCACCTTCTTCTGGCCCCTGACTCTGTTGTAGTGAGGTTTCCCTTTCTGCATACTCCAATATTAAGACACAAACCACTAGATTTTAGAAGGAAAACCATACTGCTCAATCCAAGATCAGAGAGAATGGAGCTGGCAATCTCATACATTGCTCTGGTGTATGAGAGCAATGTATGAAATTTTGTCACACACAACTGTTATGGTTCCAGGTATAAAAACTTTGTATTTTACGTAGATCTAGCACAAGCTTTAAAAGTCAACAGGGGAAAGTGATTAAAATATGGAATATAATACAACTATTAAAATGATGTGGCCATGGAGTTCCCGTTGTGGTTCAGTGGTTAACGAGCCCAACTAGGATCCATGAGGACAAGGGTTTGATCCCTGGCCTCGCTCAGCAGGTTAAGGATCTGGTGTCACCAGGAGCTGTGGTGTAGGTCACAGACATGGCCCAGATCCCCCATTGCTGTGGCTGTGGCGTAGGCCAGTGGCTACAGCTCCGACTGGACCACTAGCCTGGGAATGTCCATGTGCCACAGGTGCGGCTCTCAAAAAAAAAAAAAGGTTGGGGCCATAATCTGTCCTCTTCTGAAATTTTGAAAGTTCATATCTTAGATGAGAAACAGTAAGCCAAGCCTCTGGTTTTCTCATTAACTAATACAGACGAAAGGGGCATGGGTATGTTCCCAGGGAAAGGCTGCTGTCACATCACTGAAGGAATTCCGAGAACCAAGACAGGGAAATCCGGACAGTAAAGTGAGGGCTGATGAAGTGGGAAATATGCCCCCGGAGGGGAAGCAGGCAGACAGGTGAGCAGCAGTCTTCCGTGTCTTTGGCACACTGGTTAGGAGGGCATGGAAATGAAGAGGAGGAAGAGCACTGGGACAAGTGGCTCGGGGGTCATGTTCTCTGATTTACATCCCAGCCCCACCTTCCTGACGGGAGGAGGGCTTTTTGCCTTGATTAGCAGTATCATGGCATCAGTGCATCATGGGAACTTCTTTATCTGCAAGGTTAATTTTATCGTAATGAGGGCATAGTGAGCAATAGGTTATATTCAGACACTAAAGGTTCATGACTTTTCCCACCTTTCTTTGCTTCCAGGACCCTTACTCAAAAGTGCGGGTTCCTGTCAGGTTGGAAGTTCTGCTTTTCTTTGTCTGTCCATGGATCCCCCCCCTGTTTACAAGAGGAGTGGTTTCCTGCCACCTGGCCCGTGCCCCCTTTCTCTGCACATACCTGGCTATCTGCTAGCTGTCACAGCTGGGTGGTAAATATCAGCCATGATCTCAATTGCCTTACTGGGCAAGTCTGATCTGGGGTATTATTCCATATTTCAGGTCACAAAAGGTGAAACTAGGTGTCTGAATGAGGGTGGGCTGATCCCTGGGTGGAAAAAAAATGTAAAATCAATATACTGCCAAAAAGCATGCATGGAGGAACAGAGTTGGACAGGTCCTCAATAAGATGATCAGGGCAGAGATGAGAAAGTCCTATGTCAGGCGGGGGGTAGCAAAGAGAGACCAATTACATAACCAGATTCCTTGTTGCGTTTCTAAGGTGGAGAGTGGTGTGGAAAATAGGTCAATATGCTTATCTGGGAATATTTTTTGAGTGCCCAGCAATTGTCAAGGGGAATATGTCACTAAGGTATACTTGTAACTGAGCAGGGCTCTGGGGGGCTCCTGGGCACAAAAGCCTTTCTCTGTCCCACATTTCTTGTTCTTAGGGTATGGAACTAATTCAGCCACCATAGACTTCCCTGAGTTCCAAGGGGCAAGTTCAGACAGCTGCTGATCAGGGAAGGAAGGGGACACAAAGACAAGGGAGGAACCATCAAGAAACAGCAGTACAGGGGCAGGATCCTGGTTCCCTCTCAAGGGATACACATAATGATGTAGGCATCTAATACACCTTAGAGAAAAGTTATATCCCATATGCTTCTTTTAGAAATAAGAACTTTAAAATTGAACAGCCTAGCATCCTTCCTTGTCCTTCTCCCTGGCTTAACTCACCCTAAACACAATCACCCATAAGCTAATGATGAGGCACCCTGAGCACAATTGCCTGTGGGTTAAAGATGATTAGGACACGATGTTTTTCAGGAACTTTCCTAGGTTGTTCTAAGCTCTGATCAATATGCCGATTTTGCAAGTACTGTTATTCTAGGCAATAATCCAGAAGACCGCCACCAGGATCATGCTGTGATCTCCTGAGTTCAGCTTTAATGACTAAGACTCCCCCAAAGAAAAAAGAACATATGTTTGTCCCAATCCTGATTCCTATCTGAAAACATCTTTTTCTCCTTTTTACCATAAGACTCCCCACAATTTTTCCCAAGGGAGGGCATAGTGTTTAAGGCACTAGCCTGCTGTGTCCTCCTTGGCCTGGCAAAGCAATAAAAATTTTTTCTCCTTCACTTGAAACTCTGTCTCTCCATTCTAGTCTGCACTGGTGGACACAAGCAACATGCTGAGAAGAGAGCTTCAATAGAAGGAACAGAAGAAAGCTCTTTTTCCTTCCTGCCCCATTCCCTTCCCTTTTCATATGTATTTGTCAAGTTAGGCACAACTTGGGGGACTGTGTTTGCACTCAAAGAAAAGAAAAGAAACTGACATGCTTGCGCACCTTACACAGTTTCGTTCTCCTCTGTATAACAGGCATGTGACTACTACCTCAAAGTAGGGCTTCAAGGGAAGACATGAGTGGAAGTGTTAAAGGGACAATCCACAACACAAGCTGATGAGAAAGGAAAGAAAATTGGGTTCAACTGGGTAACAGCTTGGAGGAAAGCTTTTCTTCTTACAGGAAAAAAATCCCTGCAAGATTATTCTGACATTCGATTCCCAAATACACAGAGAATGACACCACCAATTTTGTGGATTCAGGTTTTTTTTTTAAACATTGTTAACAATTTTATTTTATTTTATTTTTTGGCATGTGTATGTATTGCACTTAATTGGAGGGTAAATGTCTCATGGATCAGAATCATGCCTTGCACTAAAAATCTGCCGCATAGTGTATCCAACCAACTAAAATTTTAAACATGTTGATAATGATGATGACGTAAGGATTGTGATAATCTGAACTTCATATGTATTTTTTCATTTACTTCTGATAATATGTTAAGAAACGCTTATTATTTGTCGTGGAGAAATAATAAAAAACTATTTTAACATTGTAATAGTACCTTATTTCGCTGGTAATTTCCACTTTAGAGATTGGTTTTGTGTTGACTGCAGTGTCATGATAATTATATGAATACCCTTACATTAGTAAGTAAGGAGAGTCCATCTAATGGGGCAGGAAGAGAGAGAATCCAGGACGGTGGACTTCTGCAATTTACATGATAAACCTGTCAAGGTTCTGGCAGTCACTCTATGACAGGACATCAGTGAATAAGAAACAAACTCTCACCCATATAGACAGGAATATGGACATTAGACATAACTGGGTTAGAGGAGTTATATTTCCAGTGCAACACTTGAGAGCTTTGTAGAAAAACCCTATCTGGAAGCCTATTTCTATGGATGAAGCCAAGGTCATAAGATCGAGGACAGGATAAATGTTGAATGCTGTAACCCTGTAGGCTCAGTGATGCTCCCTCATGGGTATATGAGATGCATGGAGGTGGCAAGAGAGCCTGATTCTTGGTTCAAGATACCAGTGGTCTGGTTCAGTTACTGGGCAAATACAATCCTAGGGGTGAAGAACATTAAATAATTCATCCAAGAGAGAAAAAGATAAGCGAATGGTGAACAATCTTATGTGATTAATTACCTGCTGACTTGGTACCAAGAAACTACAGATGTAAGGGATATCAACTAAAAATGTTAACCATCTTAGAGAAGATGTTGTCTTCCACTCTCTTTTTCTTTTCATCCATCTATAAAATTATTCCACTTTTACCAAACCCTAATTTGAGAAACTCTCCTAACCAAAGAATGAAATATGAAAGTCTTTTTTTTTTGTATTAAACATGGATGTCCTGTTCCAAAATCAATGGCCATGTCAACTTATTTCACCCCTTGCAATTTATAGCAACAGCAACTCTGTCAGTTATATTAGAAATAATGCAGTATAACAAAAGGGGACAAACAGAACAGGCACTGTTATAGAAGGGCTATAGGAGTATGCTATGAGTGTTGTAGCATGGACCGTATGCAGAACTGACTTTCACATTCCCATTTATTCATAAAATGCATGCTATCTAGGTCAGATAGGCTCTATCTATGGGGGAACTAATCTCTTCAAATAGCTAATGGATGTAATGGCTGAGAAAGTCCTCAATAACTCTTCTTCCGAGACACAGTTTTGGAGATACAATCTTGCAGCTCATTACAATGCCAGGTACCGGAGGACTGTGGTTTTGGGTGATTGGAGATGTTTACGGGCCACTGCTTGGTCTTCTTCTTTAATGGTTAACACTCCTGCCTCTTAATGTCTCAGCAGTTATTTTTTATGACCTGCTTGGATAATATTCTAATTCCTAATGCTCATTACCCCAGGGCAACATTGCTGATTTTTCCTTCCTTGCTAGGAGATCAAGCTAACTGGTTGGTGAAAGACAGGGGAAAGCTGAAGCCTAAGAAGGCAACAGGACTTGGCACTAGTGAAAGGTGTGACTGTATCTGATCTCTTTTATATAACGGTTAGAGGACCTTGGCAGGAGGCTTGCCTTGTGGAGGCATTTTTTTCAGTCTGAAGGCGGGTGACAATCCCTCTTCCTCCTACCTTATGGTACCATCTGTGACCCGTCCTTTTCCTGGTCTTGTACATGGCATGATCGCAATCATATTCATGCCCTGGCTGGCATAAATACTCCATCCGTACCACACTTCTTCAGAAATAAATCATTTGGTCTTCCTGAGACCATGGCTTTGTTTCTGGCCCCTTGGTCTTGGTGGCTTGCATGAACACTACTAGTTCTCATGCAGTTTACCTTCTCGCTTGGCTATACAATAGTCTCTCTCTCCCCAAACTCCCCACATTTGGGCAAACCCATCAACTCAGACGTCAGTCACACAATTCCAAATCCAAAACCACTCCTTCCACCCCTCCTTCCATACCCCAAATGGAGGTGGATTTGATCATGATAACAGTTAAACAAGGCAACGGTAATAACCTTCCCCCCAAGCACTCCAGGGGAAAAGGCAAGGCCACCTCACAGAAGTGAGAAGGAGAGAGAGAGTATGTGCGTGTGTGTGTCTTTTTTTCCCAATTTAAAATATGCCTATCGATTAGAGAGTTATTGCCCACCCACTGTGTTTTAGAAATAATTTAGGCATAAGAGAAACAATAATTATAGCAGGCAAAGTCTTTGCTTTCATGGAGTTTATATTCTTATAGAAGATACTCATTAAATTAATGAATACACAACATGTTAGGAGGTGGTAGTGCTCTGTGGAAAGGAAAAAAGAGAAGTAGGACTGAGAGTGCAGAGGAGGGTCAGGGAGACGGCCGCTCTATTACATGGAGAGTCAAGAAAAGGTCACAAAGACATGGCAGAATTCACAGGACGCTGAAGGAAGCAAAGGACCAAGCCATACAGATCTCTGTGGAATGTTTAGAACCATGATTTATTCATTTCTATGTTCCCAGTGCCTAGCATATCGCCTGCAAGGAGCAATTCAATAAATGTTTGATGAATGCATCTTAACTCCTAATCATTCTTCATAGCATAATATTTAATATTCTGATCCCAAAGATTAGATTGATTTTAGTTCCATCAGGACAAAGAGAGAACAAAAAGCCTCCAATCTCTCTTCATACCTTATACATGACATACATTCTAGGCTTAACCTGACCTTCATTTACAGAAACAAAGTCACAGAAGGCACATCATTAACCAATGACTCTCTCTGACGATATCAATCAAAGAGTCTCTAAATACGCATGACTCGGTTTTAATTGTCTTCTATGCTGTCTGCCTGTGTGCTTTGTGGCATGTAGGAAGCAGCTACTAAAGTGATCATATTACACCGCCTCCAGGAGCTACCAATCATACAATGCACCCATTACAGAGTAAGTAATAAATATCGTCGCAATTTTGTAGTGGTTAAATAAGTCTGCCTAGATAATATTTTTCTAAGATGTTCTGAGCCTTCATATCAAGTATGTGGAAATCCACCTGCCCTAAAATCGCTCTTTATTGAATGAACAGGCAATCTGAACTATTATGTAAATGTGACCTTCTGGGAAGTGGAGGAATAAAAAAAAGATACCATCAGCTGTCCAAGAGTATTTTGCCTGCACTTCTTTTTTGAATAAAGAAGCAAATCTGAGCTATTGAGCTCCAACATGATAATCAAAATCATCATTTTCATTGTGTGGGATAGTATTTACACAAAATATATTCTTCTATCATTTCATTTCCATTCTTTTTGTATCTTTATATTTTAGGCGTCTTTTCTAAAAGATATACAATTGAATTTCATTTTTGAGGTTTTTGTTCTTGTGCTATCTAACTTGGCAATCTTTGTATTTTTAAATGGAACATTTAATCCTCTTAGATTTAAAATGATTACATATATATTTCAATTTGTCAGCTTCTTTTATGCTTCCTATTTGTCTTATGTGTTCCATGACTTCTTCTTCTCTTTTCTCCTTTGTATTGACTTTTTCTGTATCCTTCCACTTTTCTCTTTAACGGTATTTGTTGTATACTCTATTTTGAGCATTTGAGCGCTAAGAAATCACGATGTGCGTAATTTAGTACAATTATACTCTCCCCAAACCACATAAACATCAGAACATTTTTCATACCCCTTAGACTTTCACTATCTGATTTATTTATTTTATAACCACAACTATTTTCATTTTATATCATAATTTTGTTGTCGTGGATGGTCTGTGGGCATCTTTTCTCATTTCCATCCCCTCTCTGCCTCCCTTATTTGAACTGGAGCTGGAAGCCTTAAACCACATTTTCCAGCTCATCGATCAGGAAGGTTTTTGTTTAAACTCCACCTTTGGGAGGCACTCACACAGCTTTGGAAGGCAGACAAGAGGCAGACATCATCACTGTGCTGGCAGAGTGATAGATCTAGCTGTGAGGAGGGCAGGTACGTGGTTTTTGGCAGATGCAAAACATGAGGTTGTGAAAGCGGTTTTCAGGCAACTTCTTACCAATCACCCCTCCGTGTGTACTGTGCCGCTGAGGAACCTGGCAGTGGTGTCTTTCAATTTCCGCCATTTATGACTTCCTAATCTCTGAAAAGCAGCTCTCCAACGTTCACTAACCCAGCCTTTTAAAAGTTTTTATAAGCCTCTATTTCTATTGACTTAAATTATGTCCTCTTTGAAACACCTCGAGTGCTTTCTCTTTTCCAAGATGCTTCACCACATGGACAATTTAGTACAGAAATCTGTTCTATGAAACAGAATTTCCTTACTTTCTTATATAGGGATCTGTGATAAGCTATTTGTCTTAGTTAAATATGAAATATTACACTCACATCAATAGGTAATAGAATACTGGTATCCATGAGCAGGAGGGTAACTTAAATTGTCACCTTTAATTACTTGGGATGAAATACACCTACTGTAGAGAAGCCTCTGTGATACCTGACTATCGTTGAAATATAACACGATGAAAAAAGGGGGTCGATAAAGTCTATGGAGTGGATTCTAACCCAGATCACACTGGAGAGTTTCCAGAAAGTAAAGAACAACCCGACATCTTTCCTCAAGGCATAGTTAGAGACCCAGAGAGCTTCTGTGAATGTCCTAATAGACTCTCCTCACAGTGTCAGTGTTTCCTGGAGCTGGACCTTGTGATACTTGATGTTTTCCTAGAGCGAATGCTGAACAATGCAAATGCGGAACAGTCAAAAAGCAGTTTGCCTGGCTTGTGAGTTCAGGAGACCAGTGGGGGAAGGGGGAAGTGAGACAGGGAAGGAGAAGTAGCCAGAAAAGAGTGTGTTACCAAGAAAGCCGCTGCTGCGGGCCCCTGGAGCTTTAACTTGCTGAGAAATTCTGGGAGTGAGTACGGATGCCCCATGCAAGGTTACCCTCCCACTCTAATGGTCAGGTGTGTTCACCAAGCAACATCAGTCAGTCATCGGCTGACCATCACCAGGGGGTTCAGGAGGTTTCCTTCTCCACATTTATGGCAGAAATAGAGTGGATTCCTGCCAGTGGAGAAAGTTCTGGCAAAAGGATGCAGCTGCTGTTAGGTGCAAGACTGCTAATTAGCATCCTAGTGTTCTTTCTCAAAGGAATTTGGGCAGGACACGTACAGAGTCTGCTCCCTGCAGGGTTCAGAATTAAAATGAAAGTTTCTTTTGTGGATTTTAGGGCATTAACTGGAAAAAGGAGGACATTGAAAATTCTGGAGGTGGTTTATATGGATTTCAATGGCTCTGAGTACCCCAAAGCTGCAAATCTCATTACCAACTCTTAATGCTTGGAGGCACCTTGTACGAGGCTGATAATCACTCTCTTCAGACACACCTACACCTTCTTGGCCTCCGGACCTATAACCAGACTTACATTCTTCAAACCCTCCATGGCACAAAAACCTTGTTCACTGAATTTTCTCCACATATTTACTTGCTTTGTTCTTCATTCCTTCCTGCAAGCTAATTTCTCATCTGAAATTTCCTCCCCAAATATTTCTTTTAGAATTCCATTTAGCTAATAAAGAAAAGAAAAAAAAACCAAATACTATCAAGGAGATTTTTTTAAATCTAAAAATACCTTTATTTTGCTCCCATTTATAAAATATACTGTCTCTGTGTAATTTATTTCATTCAATTGAAAATATCATTTTTATTCTAATATTCTTTTGAAACATTAGCTAAGATTTTACTGGGCAAGTTTTATGGGCAAACTGTATTTTCCTCTCTCTCCCTCTGCCCTCTTAGAGATGTTCCTCTGTCTTTCTGTGTTCCGGAATTTCCCTGGGATGGTCTCAATTGTGAAGAGAGTTATTGACTTACATGCCTATTTATTTATATATTTATTCCTCACAGGGTTCCTTACGCTTTTTTATTGTTTAATTTTTTTGTGCTTGAAACCACCCTCTAAAGCTTTATTTATTTATTTTTTAATTAAAGTACAGTTGATGTACACTATGTTAGTTGCTAAATACATTATGAAATGATCACCACGAAAAGTCTCATAACCATCTGTCCCCATACAAAGTTATTTTAGTAGTATTAGTTCTGGCTTTTTAAGACTGTTTTCTAAAAGTTTTTTACTATGGTGTCGATTTTTTTTTTTTGATACTCAAGTATTTTTAAATGGTTTAAAGCAGGTATGTGTACGTGTGTGTGTGTGTGTGTGCGCACGCGCGTGTGCATGCACATGTGTCATCAGTACCTTTTGGGTTTTTTCAGGAGAAGAGTTAGTCCAAAGATTTTTTCCACTGTTACCAGAAGTGGAGCTCCTATCTCACTGTCTCAGTAACTGGTAAATTAAAACTACGTTGCTCTCCCCAGGCATATTAATTTGCTACTGTAACAAATTACCACAAATTCAGTGACAAAAATAAATACAAAGTTATCATCATACAGTTTTGGAGGTCCAAATGCCAAATGAATTTTATGAGCTAAAACCGAGGTGTTGACAGAACAAGTTCTTTCTGGAGGCTCTAGGGAAGAATCCACAGCTTGCCTTCTCACCTTCAGTAGTTTGCTCCCTTTGTTGGCTTATAGCTGCATCATTCTGGCTGCATCATTCCAACCTCTGCTCCCACTGTCACATCTCCTTCTCTGCCCTTGATTCTCCTGCCTTGCTCTTATAAAGACCCTTGTGATGACACTGGACCCACCCAGATGGTCCAGGATAATCTTCCCATCTCAAGATGTTTAAGTTAATCACATCTGCAAAGCCTCTTTTGCCACGTGAGGTCACATATTGATAGACTAACATGTCGACAGGGATTAAGATGTGAACATGTTCGCCAGGTCATTAGTCCATGTGTCACAAGACCTAGTTTCAGAAAAGAATAAAAATGCCTATTCAACCATTTGTTCATTTGACCACTATTTATTGGATGCCTGCTGCTGTCATGACAGTGAAACCCCAGTATTATCAAGCCTCCATTCCCATTTCCAAATTTTAAAAGTAGTAAACAAACAAATACATATATTCTTCACACAGTAACACTATAATTTATTATTACTGCCATGTTTTAAACTTAGGTGCTCTCCCTAATTCTTCACCTTCAAAAACTACACTTTACCTTGAAGGTTTAATGAACTCAAAAGTACCTTAGGAGTTCCCCTGGTGGTGTAGCAGGTTACAGAGCTGGCATTGTCACTGTTGTGGCTTGACTCACTGCTATCGGGTAGCTCTGATCTGGGAACTTCCACATGCTGTGGACACGGCCAAAAAAAAAGTGCCTTAAAACTTCAGAACAATTCTGATATCACCTTTTTCCTTCTAGATTTATTCTCCATCCAACTAAGTCACTACTGCTGTTTGTTTGGTACTCAAGTGATACTGCTTATACCTCTATTATGACACATACTTAACTTCTCTTGTGTTAAAATGTATGTCTATTACCTTTTTCTTGAATAAGCAAATGAAGGAAAAAGAGAGGGAGATGCCATAAGAAAGCACATGTTTTTTTGGCTACAAGTCATTGTTTTAATACACATAGAGAAATCTGGTATAAATACCACTCTTGATTCTGAAGAAAAGAGTTATCATCCTGTTTCAGAGGCTGATTGGTTTTCTGATCCTGTAAAGTCTGCTTAAACTCTGATCCTCAATTTTCTCCTCTGAAAGCTAAATAACACTATCCATATATACCATTTAGAGTGATACCAAATGGCATTAGGAAAATTGGCTATCCACATGCAAGATGGAAACAGGAGTTCCTGAGGTGGCACAGTAGGTTAAGAATCTGACTGCAGCAGCTTGGGTTGCTTCAGAGGTGTGGGTTTGAGCCTTGCCCGGCGCAGTGTGTTAAAGGTTCTGCAGTTGATCAGATTCAATCCCTGGCCCAGGAACTTCCATATGCTGTGGATGCAGCCATACCACAACAAACCCCCAAAAAGGATGAAAACAGACTCAAAAGGACACAAAATCGGGAGTGCCAAAACCAGGTTCCACCTTCTTTGATGTGGGGTGGTTAGTGTTTCTTGCCTTAGAGAAACTAACAAACAACTAAACCCTGTTGTTCATAGGGAAACCACAGGGCACCAATGTGAGAAAAGCACAGCAACCAACAGAAAGGATTGGAACCCAGAACTCCACAACGAGGTACGCAGAGGTCTTGCATCCTCTATCCCTAATTCCTGCTACAACACCAGGAGGGCAAGACGAGGGAGGAAGAATTAAAGAGCTCTCTGAGAGCCACCTCCAGCCCCTTACAAGGCCTGTCTTCAAGGAGAGGAAGGAGGAGGGCTGTGAAGTGCATATGAATAGGAAACGCACTGTTGTAAAAAAAAAAAAAAAAGAATGAGAGAGTATTTTAATAAGTGAAATTGATTAATCATTGTGGGAAAAGCTGAGCTATTATTAACAGATGCACCCATCTAAATAATCTACCAAGGAAAAGAATATTCACAGAAGTAGTTATGGAGACATAAAACTGTTAATGTTTATGCCTCCCAAAGGTTAAGCGATCACAATATATCAGTTACGGTGTTTTGTGAATGAGTTACTAGTTTAATGTGGCTGAACTGACTTGGGTGGGACTGGAGAGCTGGGCGGCATGCCAGGCGTTGGGGTAATGCTATGACAGGTCTCTGGACGTACCTTCTGGAACTCGCTGCAAAGGTCTGTGCCTGCGCTGAGTTTTGTGCTTGGTCCTGACTTGCAAGCAAGATAACCCCAGGACTGAGAATCAAGTTGGATTATTTTATGTGTCAGGATCTGAACAAATGGGAAAATAATGATCCTTGGTTCCAGACAGCAATTTTGTGTTTTAATGATTCTAATACAAAATGTTCTGATGCTGAAGCTCATTCAGTTATACATTTGTTAAAACATGCAGCACTGGGACTGGTGTACAAATTATGGCAATTTTAACAAAGTCTGCAGCCAGGAAAAAGAAGACTAGGATGACAATACCTTTTTTAAAAATAATTTCATGTATAATAAATTACAGTAAGGAGGAAAATAACATACTATTTATATCGAATTTTAGGAGGAAGGAGATTCTGCTAAGTAAATTTCTTAAATAAATGAAGTATATCTTTTCAGTTATATGTTAGGAAGAGTGTCTTTTTTTTTTTTTTTGACTTTTTTATTTTTAGGGCCACGCCTGCAGCATACGGAAGTTCCTGTGCTAGGGGTCAAATCGGAGCCACAGCTGCTGGCCTACACCACAGCCACAGCAACACGGGATTTAAGCCGTACCTGCGACCTACACCACAGCTCATGGCAATGCTGGATCCTTAACCCACTGAGCAAGGCCAGAGATCAAACCCATGTCCTCACGGATACTAGTCGGGTTTGTTACCGCTGAGCCACAACGGGAACTCCTAGAAAGAGTGCCTTGAAAGAAATCCTTTCAAAGTGACTGTGGCTGCCACCTCTGTCCCACATTCAGCTAAATATACTACTAATAATACAATCTTTCTTAATCACTCAGGAGTATTTTGATATATTAGGAATTTCTCCCTAAGCCAAAAACTTTGTTTTTGAGGTTCTTCTTTCTTTTGTCTTTTTCAGAGTCGGTTTGCAAGCCACCGTCTTTGCAATTCTTCTTTCCTTTGTCTTTTTGAGAGTCGGTTTGCAAGCCACCGTCTTTGCCTCCCAAACTCCCCTATTACTACTGCCAACAGGTGTCTGTCTACAGTTTGATATAGAAGGGAAAGTGTTATATAAAGTTGCTAATGTTTATAGAAAAAAATGATGACAATCCCTGTTAATATCTGCCTCTTTAACTTAATATTCAATTTCCCACGTATATTGTTTGATGAAGGAAGGATTAGGGACTTTGGGGAACTGTCTCCAACCCAACTTTTCAGCCTGTTGTGCGATCCCCAGAATGCTGTCCATGTCCAGCCACATTATGGCCTTTGCCATTTCATCATGGGTCCCCCACTTCTTCTGAGTGTAAGGTCCATCTCCACCTTCCCTGCATTTCCGTATTCTCTTCTTCATTCATGTGCATGTCACAGAAAGGAGACGCCCGCTCACAGCATCTTGAGGCTACAAGGTCCTGAGAATCCTCCACAATGGATTATGGTCAACCACACACACCTGCTTCCCATCCCAACACCTGGGCCCGCCTGCAGAACAGGGATTCAGTCCACTTACATTTCTGTTTCCGGTGCTTCACACAGCGTAAGAGGCAGCTGTACTAAAGCACTGCTGGTGGAAGCGCATCACAGAGGAGTGGTTTTTTTATCTGGATGCTGTTCCCACTCACTGTCAGCTCCACCCACTTGAACAGAGACAGTCTTGTTTTCACTCACTTACTCTTGAATCCAACCAACATGTAGCCAGCGTAACTGTTATTATTATGTTACTATGTTCTGGCATAATTCTGCTGTCCCGTCTCCACTGACAGTTTCAATAAATAGGATGGGAGGGGTGGGAACCCGGAGGATTCATGGCAGAGGGTGGGGGATAATCAAGGGAAGATTTCGGGAAACCCACCCACAGAAGCCAAGAGACAGCATGAAGGAGTCTTCCAGTTTTTTTCCTCTCTCTTTTTTATATTTTTAGGATCACCGAACATGAGATGGCAGGAAGCAGAAGACTGTACTCCAGCAAGGCCAGTTTCCGTCCAGCCTCTCCAGCACTGGAGCCTTTCCTTTTTCCCAGATCAGGCAGCCACATCACGGTCCTCATGGATCTGAAGGTCTCTTCCCTCATAGAAATATTAAAAGTTGTATTTTATGATCAAATTGATATGGGGGCTAATATTATCCAGGCTAGATCACATTCATATTATTCTTCTGACTTCTAAAGATATTAAAGCATTTTCTCGGCTCCTCACAGCACTGCACCACGGCGTCTGAGGCAAAGTACACACACCTCAGGGTCTCCTGCTCTAGTGTATTCTTCCTGCTGAAATGCTTTTCTCTTTCTTTTCCTAATTCCTATTGAGCCTTCAGACCCTGGCTGAAATTTAAATGCTTAAACACTCCTTTCTGGACCTCTGCCAAGCATCCCTTCCAACAACTTCCCAAGCAAAATAAAAATCCTTGGTCCCATTATTCTCTCCTTTAGAAACTACCCACCCCCTCATGTGCAGTAATTTACAATTACTTATCTACGTTATTGATTATTTAATTAAAGGTCAGCTCTCCTGGAAGGCAGGAGATACACCTGGTCTCCGGGACATAGCCATGTCTTTGTTGCATTCTCAAAGCTTTTTCAGGGGCGTGTAAGGTTGCAGATATTTTTTTCTTCATAAGATAAACACTTCACCTTTCCTCTGAGAAGACCCTTCTATGTTGTTCTAAATACAACAACGTCCATATGCAATAGTCTGAGCAAAAAAACATCCACAGGCTGGAATTACCTTGTGGCGTGCTGCGTTAAGGATCTGGTGGTGTCACTACAACACCTCAGTCTCTGCTGTGGCAAGGGTTCTTTTGGTTATGGCCTTCTTTTTTTTTTTTTTTTTTCCCACTGTACAGCAAGGGGGTCAGGTTATCCAGAAAGACAAAGACAAATACCATAAGATATCACTTATAACTGGAATCTAATATCCAGCACAAATGAACATCTCCTTAGAAAAGAAAATCATGGACTTGGAGAAGAGACTTGTGGCTGCCTGATGGGAGGGGGAGGGAGTGGGAGGGATCGGGAGCTTGGGCTCATCAGACACAACTTAGAATAGGTTATGGCCATTTTGATTTAATTTACAAGATGGAAATCACACAGCTGCATAAGGTGCGTAGAAGGACAGCAATCACTGGACTGTGCTCCCATCAGGAAGATGGGGGAGAAATCCCCAAGACCTTCTGTCCTGGGAATGCGGGGGGCTGGCCGCACTGTGCTCTTGAGTAAAGACGGCTCTTTTTCACGGTAACAAGTGGAACCGCATTGTACAAACTATAAAGAATTGAAAAAGCAGCAGCTGTCATTATTACCCTCGTCGATATGTATCAAGATCTGTGGACTGTATCATGTTTTCCGTGTTTGTAGGGGTCTCTGCAGTGTGCCAGTCTGACTCTGCCCTTTGAGACTGATGCTGCTCCTCCCGGATCAATGGGCACTGAAGCTCCTGGAAAGACCACCGGTTTAGCCCTGCAGTCATCTGTCGCCTCTTTCAATTACTGAAGCAGTGCATGAAGAGCGGGCACCCTCGGCACGACGCCATCAGAAAGAAGAAGGAGAACGAGATGGAAAAGAGCAATAAATCTTGAAAACAATCTTTTCCAATGGATTCAATCTGGCATTTGAGTGAAAACGGGAGTACTATTGGGGAATGAACAAACAGCAGCACGGCTGACAATTCAAGGGAAAGTAAATTAGACGCTACACTGCAAGGGGGTGGAGAATTGGTTCCTAAGTCTCCACATCCTGACAGAGATAAATCCATTAATAGATCACAGGCAGAATGTTTGCTAAGAGCAAGAATAATCTGTCCATAGCGAAATCTCAAAAACTAGAACTCTGGAGAAAAGGGGGCTTTGGCTGTAACATTGGTAACATCGCTTTCTTCTTTTAGAGAGAAAGAAGCAAAGAGTGTTTCTTAAACACACACACAACCGAAGGCACATAGATTAAAATATTTTACTGAGGCAACCATTTCAAATGCTAGTGTTTTTGTTACCTAGAAGATTGGAGATGTTCCTCCTAATGCTAAAGCACTAGTCGGCTTGAATCTAAAACGACCCCGTGTTTTATTTATGTACAGCCTTTTAGAATTCTGAACCCATACAACTAGGAGGGCTTATTTTTTTTGTTTATTTTTCGTTGAGCCCATGGCACGTGGAGGCCACAGCAGTGAAAACCCCAGACACTTAAACCCACTGCACCGCAAGACAACTCCGAGGGGGGCTTCTACCCTTTTCACTCCGTTGACGCTCCCTCGGGTCACGAAGGTTATATGAGTGCTCCTGCTTATTCATTCATCAATTCATCTACTTTTTACTGAGACACAATCATTGTACGAGACCACACAGTGGTTAACCACGGAAACAAAGCCTGCGTCTTGGTGGAGCCTCTATTCCAGTTCAGGGAGGCAGCTGACAAATGAGTTCAGGGGAGGAAGGAAATGGAACAACATGATGAGGCTGAGGGCTTGCATGGCACCTACGAGCAGGATGATGGAGGAAGATCACTGGAGGAGGGGATACTTCAGTGGAGGCCTGAACAGGGCAAAGGAAAGCAGGGCAGCAACATTCGGGGGTGAGAGGGAAAGAACATGAAATGGGCAGAAGGAAAAACAGGTGTAAAGCATCAGAGAAACTCTCTTGAGGCAACAAGGACAAAGCAAGGCTGGGGAGGGTCAGCGCAGTGTCTGGTGGGGCAGCGGAATGCCGTGGGCTAGGGTACAGTCAGGGAATCTGGCTTTGGGGGGCTGCGCACTCCCACTGCTAAAGCCAGCCCTCCTTATCTTTGCCCTGCACTGTTTACCAGTGCTTTCCTAACTGCTATTCCACTTGACAGCATCATGACCTGGGCAGGGGTGTCACCCCGACCCTGCTGCGGGGACACTGTGGGTGCCAACTGTGCGCTGTGCTTAGGGGTAGCACTGCTTCTTAGTCTGTGTCAAGTGCCTGGTGGTTTGCCGGGTCTCCCACACCATAACGCTATTAAATCCTTTCAGAGGGCGTGAAGGTGCTCTTTCCAGGGTCAGGAATGGCCCTGCCCCACCCACCCCCAGTGGCGAACTGCTTCACCGATTTGTACCTTCTTTGCTGACATCCTTCCTGATCCGCAGCATCCTCACCCCATCTCCCACAACAACCTTTTGGAGAGCGTGGATCACTATGTGGTTCTGCAATCTCTGAGCTCCTTGTCGGTCTCTCACTGGACTACAGACTCAGTGCAGTGGCTGTCTTTTTATTTTCAGTGGCTAGTGCAGTGTCTGTCTATTACATTATTTGTGAACAGACAACAAAAGAAGTGTTTTACAAAAGCCAGGGATTTTTTTTTTCCAATTTCACTTGCTTTAAAACCATTTTCTCATCCCAATTTTGTCTTACGTTTCCAGAGGGCCCTTCTCCATTAGGTCCTTAAATTGCTATTCTAAGACACTAATGTTTGCTAAGGTGTTAATAGTTTCTAATGACTGTGCACAAAATTCCAGCAAGGTAACACATTTGCATGTTAAGCAGCGGCTTCACAGAGAAACTGCCTTAACCCAAGGTGATCTAGATTGGAGGCTCTGGGGAAGATGGTGTGAGAGCATCACTAGGTATCACTTGCCTAATTTCCTTTTGACTAAAAATAGACCTACCACTCATTCGATCACATGTTTATTGATCATATACAAAGGGCAAGGCAGTGGGTTAGGTGCTAGAGTCAGGGCTAAACAGGAAAGACATAGCATTTCCCCAAAATGATGTCAACTAGTCACACAATTACAAAAGCATGTTTTACTGCCTTCGAGAAAGCAGTAAGCCCAAAGTGTGTGATGGAACACAGAAGGGGCAGGTCTTTCCACCTTAAAGGACTAGGAAACACTTACCAGAGAATGATTACACTTAAACTTGGCCAAATACCTGTCAGTAGCTGGTCCATAAATATCCAAAGAGCTTTTGTTGGAAGTTCTAAAAGATAAATATTAATATTGGGGGGTAGAGAACTAATACCTTAAAATAAACAGATTTAAATTGGTCCAAACCCTACAGTTATTTTCAGGGTTGTTATGAGGGTTAAGTATGTACCACTGCCAAACAATAAATTCCAAAAATGTGGTAGCTGGTTTTGTTAATTTTGATCTTAGAGATAAAGGTAACTGGACAGAGAGGGATGCTATGATTTATTTAAAAGAACAAGGTATTTAGAAAATATATCAGAGAGAGGATTAAGATGTGGAATAGAAGGACTGGAGCTCAACTTCTCTCCTAAAAACAACAAAATTTACAACCACATGCTGAGCAATCCCCACCCAAATGGACTGAAAACCTTAAAAAAGATACCCTACTCCAGAATAAAAAGAGGAGGCCACATCAAGAGGTAGGAGAGGCGATTTCGTGATATAAACAACCCCATACTTCCTGGGTGAGAAGCTCCACAGACTGAAAACTAACCGGTTCACAGAGAGAGACTCACCTACAGGAGTGAGAGTTCTGAGCCCCACATCAAACCCTCATGTGCGGGGATCCGGCACTGGGAGAAAGAGCCCCTGGAGCATCTGGCATTGAAGGCCAGTGGGGCTTGTGTGCAGGAGCTCCACAGGACTGTGGGAAACGGAGACCCCATTCTTAAAAGGCGCACATAGACTTTCACGTACACTGGATCCCAGGGCAAAGCAAAGTCTCCACAGGAATCTGGGTCCAACCTGACTGTAGTTCTTGGAGGACCTCCTGGGAAAGCAGGGGTGAATGTGGCTTGTTGTGGGGGAAGGACACTGGAAGCAAAACTCTCGGGAATATTCAGCAGCTGCCTTTCTCTGGAGGTGGCCATTTTGGGAAAATCGCCCCACCCATCAATGCTGAGAAGCCCCAGGGCAAACAACAACCCAGGTGGGATCGCAGCCCCGCCCCTCAGTGAACAGGCTGCCTAAAGACCCCCAGGCACACAGCTGCCTCTAATCTCACCCAGAGACTAAGCCCCACCCACCAGAGGGACTGAATCAGCTCCACCTTCCAGTGGGCAGGCACCAGTCCCTCCCATCCGGAAGCCTACAGCAAGCCCTGCCCATGCCAACTTCAGCCACAAAGGGGGCAGACACCAGAAGTAAGAGAGGCTACAACTCTATTATCTGTAAAAAGGTCACCACACCAAAAACCTATAAAAATGAAAAGACAGAGAACTATAACCCAGATGAGGGAGAAAGAAAAAACCCAGAAAATCAGCTAAGCCATGAGGAGATTCTTAGCCTCCAGGAAAAAGACTTTAGACTGTTGATGTGGAAGATGATGCAAGACATTGGAAATAAACTGGAGGCAAAGATGGATAACTTACAGGAAACACTGAGCAAAGGGATACAAGATATCAAACTTAAACAAGAAGAGATGCAAAATACAATAACTGAAATAAAAAATTCACTAGAAGCAGTTAACAGCAGAATACAGGAGGCAGAAGAACGAATAAGTGAGGTGGATGACAGATTAGTGGAAATTATGGATGTGGAACAGAAAAGAGAAAAAAGATTGAAGACAAATGAAGAGAGTCTCAGAGAACTCTGGGACAATGTGAAACGAACCAACATCTGTATTATAGGGGTGCCAGAAGGAGAAGAGAGAGAGAAGGGGACAGAAAAAATACTCCAAGAGATAATAGCCGAAAACTTGCCTCATATGGGAAAGGAACCACTCACTCAAATCCAGGAAGCACAACGAGTACCATATAAAATAAACCCAAGGAGGAATACACCGAGACACATATTAATCAAACTGACCAAAATTAAAGACAAAATCTTGAAAGCAGTTAGGGAAAAGAAACAAGTAACATACAAGGGAACCCCAATAAGGTTATCAGCAGATTTTTCAGCAGAAACTCTGCAGGCCAGAAAGGAGTGGCATGATATACTTAACATAATAAAAGGAAAAAACCTCCAACCAAGATTACTTTACCCAGCAAGGCTCTCATTCAGATTTGAAGGAGAAATCAAAACCTTCACAGATTAAGCAAAAGTTGAGAGAATTCAGCAACACTAAACCAGCCTTAGAACAAATACTGAAGGAACTTCTCTAGGCAGAAAAGAAACGACAGCAACAGGAAACAAAAATCCCACAAATGACAAGGCTAACCAGTAAAGGTATATATACAGTAAAGATATGAAATCATCCATGCACGATTATACCACCAAAATCAGAAATCATGAGAGGAGGTGGGTAAAAATGCAGAACACTGGAGATAAACTTGCAATTAAGAGAACAACAACTTAAAATAATCTCGTATACATATAGGCTCTTATATCAAAACTTCAGAATAACTGCGAACCAAAAATCTACAATTGATACACAAACAAGGAATCCCTGAAGAAGAAATATATCTCATAGGAAATAAGTGCATAATCCACCACGAAGGGGGTCATTTGACATCATTCTTGGAATGCTGAAGTCTTCTTACATCTGATTCTGATTTCCTCTCCATCAAAGAATTTATGATAATTATAATTAAATAATGCAACTGTACAATTAAATAATATAGTTCTACAATTGATTATTAATAACCATTTCTCTCCATGGTACAAGGTAAGGTCTATAATGTCTTGTTTATCACGTCACCTAGAATGGTGTAATGCCTTTATTGAAGAATCAATGAGATGTAACAAATTGTGAGGACATATTTATATAGTTACACTGTTTTTTAACCAATTTATGCATTTTATATTTTACTTATTTTCAGAGGGTGTATTATTTTTGTTATTCTTACCAGTTAAGTTATTCTTCTTATTATGCTATATAAAATATTTAATGGTAAAAAAAATAAAAATAATTTGTTAATAAATATAAGAAAAAAAAAAGAAAACATCTCATGCAGGGTCATCAAAGAACCCCAGTCCTACCCATCTTTAAGGCATTTCTTGCAGAGGACCAGGGAAACCCAAGGGTGAACTATTGGAAAGCAAAAGCATATCTAGTAACGCACCTGGAGAGAAGGATGCTATGCTGAGAAACAGGATATTACATCAAAGGGAGGAGTGTGGTGAGATTTAAACAAAGGAGGGTTATGACAGTATTTGCACTTACAAAGGTCATTCAGGCTATGAGACAGAGGATGTGTGAAGGGATGACAGGAACTGAGACAGGATCTCAGGCAGGCAGCTATGGCAGCTATCCAGACAGGAGGTCGTGAGTACCTGTTAAGGGAACTGCACTTGGCATTGAGAGAAAAGAATGAGTGGTAAGTTGGGAAAAAAACAGGCGAACAGTTGGATTTGGACAAGTTGGATTATATAAATCAAGTTGTGGAAAAGGGCTGCGTTGGGCTAAACTCTTGGAACAGAAATGCTGAAGAAGACTGAATTTTAGAAATAAAAGCACAGCAACAGTGTCCTGGGAACAAGATTTCCAGGAAAATTTATACAGATACAAAGAATATATAGCACACAATTTTACAACAATAAAATCTAAAATAATATATATTATAATTTCCAGACACCTATAACCTTGACATGTTTGCTATTTCTTGCAATTCAAGTTTTTTAAATAATTTTATTGCCAATGACGGTGTTACAAAACAAAATTCATAAATAAATGTTTGTTTCCTATTCACTTGGGTAGATAAGTTGCTCTCATCATTGACGAAAAGGATAACATGAATGTTGGTTAATGTTTTCATTTCTATTAGGCAAAATGAGAGTGAAACATCAAAGGGAGATGTCATAATTTCACTTGTTCAATGATGCAAGCAACTTCTTTGCTGAAAAAGAGTTGTCTCATACCGGATAAATTTTTCCTAAATATTCTGTGCTATTCACAATGTAATGGTTACAAACATGGCACATTTTTAAATGTGATGGACATTCTCCACATTTTTATCCAGCACTTTCTTAAGTCCAGACAATAATAAAACAATAAATCAAGCTCTGATTTATACCATTTTCTAATTTCTGTGGTATAAGTACTCCCACCACAGCATATTTCAAACTGCCAACATCAATGACCTCGCTGAATACAGAGGTGGTGCAACATTCACCAGCGTATAGAATTTTCACCATGCAGGTACTCAACAGTAAAATATTTAGGAAGTGGTAAGTTTCTATGTTGATCTCTGTTTTTAACATAATATATTAAATTTCATATAACTGTAAGTACATATAACAATTTTTAATAATGCCTATGTTTAACAACCAATTTGCAAAATTTCAGGAAATTTAGCAATTGACTGTCATGAGCCAATAAGATAGCTCCAGCATATCACCCAATGAAAGATAGATCAATGCTGAGCTATCAAGAAGTAGTATGAAATCATCAGGTAAAGATGGATTTGAGGCTGTATTATGAATGTTAATTTTCTTTTCTTTTTTTTCTTTTTTTTTTTTTGTCTTTTTGCTATTTCTTGAGCTGCTCCTGCGGCATATGGAGGTTCCCAGGCTAGGGGTCTAATCGGAGCTGTAGCTGCCAACCTACGCCAGAGCCACAGCAATGCAGGATCCGAGCCGTGTCTGTGACCTACACCACAGCTCACAGCAATGCCGGATTGTTAACCCACTGAGTAAGGGCAGGGATCGAACCCACAACCTCATGGTTCCTAGTCGGATTCATTAACCACTGCGCCACGACGGGAACTCCACGAATGTTAATTTTCATTCTGTGTATGTGTGTGCCCATGTATGTGGATGTTTGCTGGGGGACAGGTAAGTTCTTAAAAACAAAGATTTTTACCGAACTAATTGAATGCTCCTCTTTGGTCATTTTAATCTATGATCCTTGCACTGTTTACCTGACTCAACCAGTTCCAGGTCTTAAACATCTGCCAGGGGGTGATCCTTCACATATTAGATAGGAGGCAGTCACTTTGCTGTACAACAGAAATTGAAGGAACATTGTAAACCAATTACACTTTAATAAAAAAAAATTAAAAATTCTTAGCGCCAAGACATAGATTGTGTTATCTCACAAGTTGCACAAACTTAGGGTCGCTCTATGTGCTTTTCTGCTCATTTTCATCATGAATAGGACTGACTCTCCCTTGAACTTCAAATTTTGGGCATCTGTCAATGCCGGAAAAACCGTGTTATTTTTTTTTAAACTAGTTTATTCCTTCTATCAAGTAAATTTGCTTCCCTAAGAAGATAAATGTTGAAGACTAAATTGGAGTAAACTCTTATTTCTGATTTCAAATACAGAAGTAAATGATTCTCAAGGTCAAAAGGAAGGTCATTTCTGTCTTCATGGATATTGCAGGCACCTTGATCCAATTCTACCCCAGAAGCCCATCCCTGTGCACTCGGGCTGCCCCAGAGCCAAGAGCTCCCCTGGGGAGGAATGAGCCACCGAGGAGAGCTGAATGACCGGGACAGTCTTCCAGGGCTCCTGTGTGCCTCTTGACAGGCAGGTGTAAAAATCTCCCCAGGGGCTAGTAAGACAATAAAATCTCAGAATTGAAAGGCTGCTCAGCTCTAAGAGTGTCTGATCCCACTTTCTCGTTTCACACATGGGGCTACCCAGATTCCTGGATGTGAACTAACATTTTCAGAGATGAAGCTGGAGAGTTTATACAGCTGGAACCCAGGCATCTGCACCTCCGCCCAGACACACATTTTTTTAATCACGAGGGTCCTTTCTAGAGACCGTAGGAGATTGCACTGTGCATGATTTAGACGGTGCTGTCAAGTCTAAATATCATGGTGTTTTAGCAGAAGGGAGAAACAGTAAAAATAATTAGTGCATATATTAATATAAGCTTGGTACTGCAGCAGGGACTAAGACTCTCCTACTGATAATTATGAGTATAAACTAGGACTCTAATAGAAGGATTACTTGGAGGAGAGAATGCTGAAATAGGCTTTGAATGATGGGTGGAGAATCCTTACTCTCAAGCAGAATACCTGCAATCCACACTAGTCACATCTTAACGCAGAGTGGTACAGAGAAATGCATGGGAGAATGGCTCTCGGTTATAATACTCGGTATTACCCTCATGCAATCATTTGATTCTTCCCATTTTTTAAAATCCAATTTACAGAACAAAAAAAAAATAAGGTTTAGAGAGATTAACAGATTTGGGGAAAATCATTCCTTTATTATATAAAGATATTGAGATATAGAGCTATAGGTACAGGTATATTTCAAGATTTTATAAAATTAATTAGAGTGCTCATTCTACTATGAAAAGGCAATTCTGAATGGTGAAAAAAATACTGATGAATAGGTCTGATTATTGAAGTATAATTTGTGGTGAATGCATACATAAGTCAAGTTTACAGTTTGATGAGTTTTCCAAAATGCATACACCTATATAATTAAAATCCCCAATTAGATTTAGATAAATTTCTTCAATTCAGAAGGACTTTGAAGGTTCTTCAAAGTCAAATCTCAAACCCTCCCCACCCTGTAGTATCTTACATGTATGCTGTTTATGTGATTGATTACTTTGATTTGTTTTTGAAAGTTATACCATGTCAGGATGGACATTTAGTCTTCACGTATTATTCTTTCTCATATACTGCTGAATTTGATTTACTAGTATTTTGTTTAGAATATACGAACAATTTTCTTGAGTGATATTGGATTATAATTCTATTTTCTTGCAATGTTTTGTCTGTCTTTGGTATTATGGATATATTAGTCTCACAGAATGAGTTGGACATCTTTCTTCATCCTCTATTTTTTTAAGTGAAATTTAAATTATTTCTTTGATACTTGGTAATAGAATTCATCAATAAAGACATTTCCATGTGGGTGTTTTCCTCTAGAGAAGCTTCTTTTCACATTTCATATTTCTTTGCATTTGTGGTATTTCTTTGTATTTTTGGTGTCCTGTGTTTTCAAAAGAATTTGTCTATTCCATCTAAGGTGTTGAATTTATTAGCAAAAACTTGGTCCTAATATGCCTTTACTCTTTTATTTAATGCCCTTTAGATCTGCAGAAAATTTTCCACTGTCCTTCTTGATACTGCTAATATGATTTCTATTGATCAATCTCTCTAGAGGTATATATACATATACATATATATATATACACACACACACACAAATATATATATATATTTGATGTATTCTACTTTCTTTTTATTGTTTTATCTAATTTTTATTATTTCTGTCTAAACATTTTGTGTTTCTTTGTCATTATTTCTTAACTTTTTAAAATTAAGTTGAAAATGTATACAGTTTATTTAACCAGCACTGGAAACTATGTCTAGTCACTTACAATGGAGCATGATAATGTGAGAAAAAAGAATGTATACATGTATGTGAAACTGGGTCATCATGCTGTACAGTAGAAGAAAATAATATATTGGGGAAATAAAAAAACAATTTAACCTCTTCTTTATTTTCTACTACAGCTACTTAAAGTTATAAAATTCTCTTCTAAGCACTTAAGCTGTATTGCACACAGTTTGCTGTTCTGCGTCTTAATAGTCACTCAGTTAAAAATATTTTCTAATTTCTTCTTTGTCCTATAAATTATCAGAAAGTATGTTGTATAGCATTTTGAGGAATTTTCCAGATACCATTTTGTTATTGATTTTTACTTTAATTCTTTTAAATTAAAAAATTCAATCAGAGGGCATACATACTGTGTAGTTTCAATTCTTTGACATACATTTAGGATTGTTTTATAGACTAATATATGGTATATCTTGTTTATTCCATGTGAACTCGAAAATGATTTGCATTTTTCAGTTGTGGTACATAAGATTACATAAATCTCAACTTTGTTAATAATTCTGTTCAAATTCTTTGAACTCATTGATTTTGTTAACTACTCCTTAAAAGTTAAAATCTCCAACTATTGTTATAAATTTTTCTATTTATTTAGTTCTGTCAATTACATTTTAATGAATTTATCCAGCTTTATTGAGACACAACTGGCATATAACATTGTGTTAGTTTAAGATGTACAATGCGATGACGACACACATACACGTTGCAAAATGTTCACCACATAAGGTTAGTCCCCACTTCTGTCACCTCACATAATGGCTCTTTAGTTGTTATTATTACAGGACTTCCGGTATTACTAAACCCTGTTATTGCCCAAGGACCCTTGAGGATTGCTTTGTCTTCTTGATTAATTGCTTGTTATCACAGGAGATGGCTATTATAAAACACCGTCTTTGTCTCAGGGAACACTTTATGTTGAAATTTATCTTGTCAAGAATGAACATAATATATTAACACAGCCTTAAGTTTTCTACTTCATGTAGTTTCTATCCCTTTAGTGTAATCTATAACTCTTTATATTTAAACCACATAGCTTGTAAAAAGCAAAGAGGAGGGTTTTTTGCTTTGTTTTGTCTAGTCTAACAGCCTCTACTTTTCAACTGGAATGTTTAGTTCATTTATATTTAATGTATATGTGTACATGGTTGGTTGAAGTCTATCATATTGTTATTTGTAGTAATTTGCTCAATTTGATTTTTCCTCCCCTCTCCTACCCTATTTGGAAGAATAAAGTGAGCATTTATCTATTTTGTATTCCTTTTAGTCTCCCCCTTCCTGTGTGTGAGAGTGTGTTTAGTGACTCTTGATTTTATAATTTCCTATATGTACTGGACATTATGTGGATTGCAACAGGCATTCTTGGTTTATATCATCTGCCATTAATTGATATGCTTATTGATATAAGGACTTTAGGTAAGTATATATTCATTTACATACTTCTAGTTCTTTGGACTATTGTTCCCATATATTTATGCTTATAAATATATAAATATAGATAACAAATTATAATTACTTCCTTTTTGTCTTAAATAATCAATTGTCTTTTAGATAAACTGATAGAGAGTAAATATAATTTCACACATATTTTCCATTTCAAAGCTCTTCATTCCATTGCATACAAGGTTTTATTTGTCATCATTTCCTTTCAGTCTAAAGAACTTTGTTAGATTCTGAGATACTAAAAACTAAAGGGAAAACAAAAATCTTCCCTTCTCAATTTCTACATTATCGTTCAGTCTCAAGGCTTATTAGAAAACCTAAAGATGAAACTAACTGCAATTTTACTTGTAAAAATCAATTAGATCATTCTCAGCCACTTCCACACACAAACTGATTGAGTATTGTGCTAGCACTGGCATAAACAGTCATCAAAACCAGACTCGTGACTAGAAAAGCTGAAACTATGACCAACTGCTTATCAAAACAAGAGCATTAAAGAACATATTCATGTATTTTTAAGACTACGCTTACATTTTACAAAAACGGTTACTAATTTTTTAATCCTTAATGTGTGCCTGCCCATACTAAATACGCTAAGAATTTTCTTTGTATCTTGCAAGATAAACATGATTTCCTTCACTTTTTTTTTCTTTTTTTTGGCTGCCACATGGCATATGGAGCTCTTGGGCTAGGGACCGAATCCGAGCTGGATTTGGGACTTATGCCACAGTAGCAGCAACGTGGGGATCCTTAGCTCACTGCCCACTATGCCCACTGCACTGGAAATCAAACCTGAGTCCCTGCCCATGAAGAGACATCCTAGATCCTGTTGCACCACAGCAGGAACTCCTACTGAGGAGGGTCAAAGAATTCAACTAACTCACTCCCAAACTCTTACAGCTGGAAAAGGTCATTCCAGAATCTGAATACAAGAAACGAGCCAAAGTCAATTCATTTTTATTGTGTCTACAAAATACTAGCAAGAAGTTTCTTCAGTAGAAAGTTTACTGAGAAAATCGTTTTGTAATTGAGATGTGATTCAATGTGCTAATGATTTAGAATTAAAAGACCAAGATTTAAATGACCTCAGGCAAGTCATTTAGTTTTCTGAGTCAGAGTTTCCTTGGAGTTACTGAGAATATCAAGTGGCTAGAATGGCACGGGTGTTCTAGAGAGTATTTATTAAAAATAAATACAATTATAAGTAAATGTAATCTATCTACTGTTGATAATTATGTAAATATAAGAATCCAATTCGAAGGACGGCAGACAGAGACCATACTTTCAGTGATCATTTCTATAGTTCGTTACTAGAATGACAGCAGATAAAGATACGTTGGGACTATTACTTTTAAACAAAAACTTTTTTAAAAATCTTATTTATTTGAAGTAGGATCTGATAAATCACTAAGACAAGGTATCTTTTGCAACCTATTTTAATGCAAAAATCTTAATCACTATGTAAGTTGCTGTTGTTAAAATTTTGGTTTCTTAGAGTAAGTGACTCATCTGCAGTGATATTCACTGCATATAATAATTTGTTCACAGTATAGCTCCCGATTCTATAAAATGCAGAGAGATTCAACAGTTTCTTAAATGTGATTAGATTTTTCTTAAAGAATCAAAGCGGTTTTAATCAAATATAAAATAAGAGACATTAGAAATCAGAAACAAGACAGCTTTGGAGCAGAATGAGTGGTAATTAAGAGAATGATACTTGAAGTCACTGAAAAATTTATCTAATTCTTGACTCCAACACATGATGGCAAATGAGGAGACATCTGTTTGCCTCAGTTTCTTGATCTGTGAAATTAAGATAATGGTAGTACCTAGGTCACAGCCTTGCTATAGTAATTAAGGGAGATAGGGCATGTATTGCATTATCAATGACATAAGCTCTAAGATTACAGATGCAGTAAATTAGCAATAACAATGAGAGGTAGTGTATTTTTACTCAACTGCTTTCATTCAAGGCTCAGGTCTGCCGCATACTAACTGTGTGGCCTTGGGCGAGTTATTTAATAACTCTGTGTTTTCTCATCTGTAAAATAGAGCTATCAATACTAGTTGCAACCTAGGTGTGAGGGGATGTTTAAATGAGATAATAAAGCTGACACTACTTAAAATCTACAGTGCATGGGACAATATTCTAATCCTTTGCGGGGTCCTGTTGTGTGTGAGAGGCAGCAAACCATGGGGAGAGAATCAGTCTGGGCCTATCTCTCCCAGGTTCATGGTGGAGATCTGTCACCCAGCGATTAGCAAAGGCAAGTGGCTTAGCCTTTCTGCACATCAGTTTCCACATGAAAAGGGGATGAAAATAACATCTAACAGATGATACCCAGATTCCAGCTCTGAAAGGCTGCTCTTCATTCTCCTTTCTTGAACTCTGAACTATATCATTCATAATCACTGTGACCTTTAGCAAAAAACTTAACTTTTCTTTTTCGTCTTTTTAGGGCCGTACCTGTGGTATATGGAGGTTCCCAGGTTAGGGGTGCAGTTGGAGCTGTAGCTGCCAGCCTACACCACAGCCACAGAAACACCAGATCTGAACTGCATCTGGGACCTACACCACAGCTCAAGGCAACGCCGGATCCTTAACCCACTGAGCAGGGCCAGGGATCGAACCTGCAACCTCGTGGTTCTTAGTCGGATTCATTTCTGCTGTGCCACGATGAGAACTCCAAGACACTTAACCTTTCTGACACCTGGCTTCTCATCTAGGAATTGAGGATGTTGCTGAAAAGCCATCTATTTAGGTGACCTGCGCTGTGACGGGCGGCTCAGGACAGTGACTGTTCTCTCACTCCTACAAATAACTGTTTTCCAGGGTTCCAGGCCTCGATGTCCCAGCAGTCTCTGAATTGCACTGCTAAATTAAGGCATCACTTCTCAACCTGCCTCATTTGCTCTGGAGAAATTCCCAGGACAGACTCAAAAACAGGACATCCAGCTGTTCTCCCATGAGGCAAACAGCCAAAACCTAGTATTTCTACCAGCATGAGTCCCCCTGTGGGGTCACCACACGTCCCACCTCACTGAGGGCTTAGGGGTTGTGTGTGACAACCGCCTCTCTCTGCTTTATTTCTAAGAAGGTGTTGTGCTATTCCAGATCTCCTCCCAGCTGCGGGGCCCAGCAGAGAAGCTGAACACTGGCCATTCAGGCCTGCTCCGGAATCCTGGGTTGTAAGGGGCTTGCTCTGGTGCATCCAGAATTAGGAGAACCCCTGGCCTTAGCAGGTAGGCTGTGCTCTGAATTTTTACCAACTGGAGCCGGGGAGCAGACAGAAACACTATGTTTAGACGTTTTCCATTCTTTTTTATGCACAGTCGCAGGGAGCCTTTGAAAGATACAGCATCGGCCCTACTTTTCAAAGGAAAAACAGGTGACAAGTTTAGGTGATAAGGCCCACGTCCTGTAGCTGGTACGAGGACTGACTGACAGACAGAAAGGCATTTCCAAACTATTAAGGAATAATCATCGATAAACAGAATGAGCAATAATATTAGAGAAAGTGACTCTATTAACCATCTTTCCATTTTCTCCACAGAAAATCCTATTACAAAATCACTACTAAATGAAGACACAATCTGAAGCAGGCAACTGAAATAATGAGAAATGTTACTGTAGGATTTTGTCAGGCAGTTAATTAATACAAATATTATGTTATTTTTTATGAATGTTGTGATACTAGCTTCTAATTCATTATTTTTGAGTGATTTTTAATCATTCTAATTATTCAATTTTACAGCTTCTTTTTTATTTATAATTTATAACGTTTCTTTACACAAGGCTCCCCCAAACTTTCAGCACCTAAAACCTTCTACCGAGTACTGTATAGAGGGCTCTGACATATCATTTTTCTTAGCAGAGGATGCGCCAACAAGATATGCCACGCATCTCGCTCCCTATCTGCTAAGTACACTCATACAGAAACAACAACGTCTGGTAAGCATCTTTTCAGAAAGTGAAGTAAAGAAGGGGCATTCACACCCATCTTTAAGGCAGAGGGATTAATCACGAGTTGTCGGCTGTCGCGGGTGAAGACTGACCAAGACATTTGGAATATGTGTCCCCTCGTCTCGTTTTCCATTAGATAATTCGTCGTAGTTTGTCTGGGCAATGGCGGCAGATCAGCTTTTAGTGTCTTTCCGTCTATCCTCTGCTTCCCACAGCTGCCCCGATCTTCTTTCCAACATATTCTTGACATCTTGCAAAGGGCTCTAGCGGCCCCTATGGGACCTTCACTCTTTGTGTGGGGCACACAAAGGCACAAGTCCAGAAAGAGCCACACAGGCACATGGCTTAACAAACACATAGAAACTCCCCCTGCCCCTTTTTAAAAAGTGCCAGACTTGGGACACAGGGTTTGGACATTTCGGTCTCAACTGCCCCTTCGTCATGGTGACTCATGCATTTATCCCCCTGAAGAGGCGTTAGAGACCCACCTGGCCCAGCTTGTGGGTGGATGCCAAGCTCCTCGGCATATGACATGAGGAACCACCCGCCACTCTCTTTTACACCCTGAAGTCTGGTTGAACAAAGTTCCCTGCTGGTTTTGATTACACTTTGGTTTCTCCCTGTTTCTTTGTGAGGGCTCGTGTCAAAGACTGTATCTCCAGATCCCCGAGACCTTATGACTAATTTCTAACCAACTTGGAGACTCAGGGTGAGCATCTCACTCTCCAAGAATCCTCTATTGTCCCTGTGTCTGCAGGGGACATCCTTGACTATATCTCAGGGGCGCAACTGACCCAGCCTTGCCATTCTTAACATGCCCTCTCAGAACTGAGGGGTGAGCAACTTATCACACCGGGGACCAGACACAAGGCCAGTGATTTTGTAACAGAAAGCACTGACCTCAGTTTCTTCGAATCACCGATGTAACTTCATCGGTGCCATTATTGCTCTCGTCCTCATCACTGCGATTCACTGCGGATGGATAAAGTGACTTCCCTACTCGCCTAGGGCAAGATCATGAGCACGTTTGCTCATCAACCGCAGACTCTTCCCACAGTAGCTCCAAACTCCACGCCATAATTTATCTAGACTTTAAGTATAGTATCGTTAATGGATAGGAGTAATTTTGGTGCTTTTTAATACGGCAACTCTCCAGAGAGCAGTAAAGTTATCCGAGAGCATAAAATATGCAGACCCTGTTTAATTTAACAGTAAGTTCAGAGCTAATTTCAACGTGGAGCTGCAGGGATAAGCGCCTTGTGAACTTTGGGTGCACCATGGTTATTCTGTCACGTCGTGGGACTCCTGGAGGCCCACTGATTCCCGCACGAAAGGACAGGGTGAGCCTTGTGCTGCTCGTAGAGGGTAAGGCCTTTTTGTGGGCCCTCATCGCCCATCACTGTGGTCTCCTGTGTGAAGTGGGTGTGTTAGAGGGACATGGAGCTGGGCACTGCTAAACACGGGCCAGGTGCCCGGGCTATCCACTTCGCCTAAAGATTTGGGGGAGGCAGATGGTATCAAAATGAATACCAGGAGCTCCCGTCGTGGCTCAGTGGTTAGCGAACCCCACTAGCATCCATGAGGACATGGGTTTGATCCCTGGCCTCGCTCAGTGGTTAAGGATGCAGCGTTGCTGTGGGCTGTGGTGTAGGTCACAGACACAATTCAGATCCAGCATTGCTGTGGCTGTGGCGTAGGCTGGCAGCTATAGCTCCAACTGGACCCCTGGCCTGGGAACCTCCGTATTTCATGGGGGTGGACCTAAAAAGACAAAAAGCATCCCCCCCAAAAAAATAAATAAATACCAATGTATCATTAGCTACAAAACTCACATTTTAGAGATGAAACATCAGCTCCCAAAGAAATTTTCAGTGTATATCAGGCTGCTTTGTACGGGTCACCAGACTCCCGAGTGCTCTTTTCTCCACCTCTGCAGAGGCATCACTTCCGGGGAAAATACCGAGTAGGGAAGCCTCATTGCCTAAAATTCCAATTTCCCATTATGGATGCAAAAACTTTCAAGATCTGCCCTCTGACCACTTCCCCAGGCTCAACTATTGCCACATTTCTTCATCCATGATGCTGGCCTGGTCTGTGGGACTTCTAAGAAGCACTCATAAACCAGATACCCGTAAACCAGATATCATGCAGGCCCATTCTTAAAACAATCTGGCCACGTGCACAGGTGCCTTTTCATGACAACACCCCCAGGTCTCACCCTGCCTGCTCCTGGCAGCATAACCCTGTCTGCATACAGCTATGATGAACTGGCTCGGTCGTGAAAATATCCACCTCCCAAAAATCTGCATCTTAGTATTTGAAACTGAACTTTCATCTGATTAGGTTTTTCTATTTTCAGAGTCTCTGAAACAATTTCCAACGTTCCCTGAATTTGGGCTTTTCGCTTCCCTGTCCTTCACTTCCTTGAATCTGCGGGAAATGTCTCCCCAGTCCATCCTTTCCCACCAGACAGGTACTCCCACTCGTCAGTGCAAGATTCCACAACAACACCCGTGCCCTCTGTGACCTCAGAACCTGAGCGGGATGTCACACTAGATCCATGTGGCCTCTCAACGTGGCTCTTTCCCTGTCACCCAGCAGACAACGCGTTCTGAGAGAACGGAGAGAGGTATTATTCTCCTCTGTGTCTTCAGGACTAGGACGCTGTTAAACACAGACGTCTGCACACATCCGCTTAGGAAAGGAAGGAAGACTCAGTGCTTGGGTAACGTAAGAGTTTCAAAAATACATACCGAACCGAAGGTAGATCAGATCATCATAGCGTGTAAATGTAGGGCATACCTTTGTTTATTTGTTGCTCCTGCTGAAATGCATTTCAATTATCTCCCTCTTAGGCCCAGGACAGTCTAAATCTTCACAAAATACACCCTTGACAGGGCTGTTAATCCACCCACTCCAAGAGCTGGCTCCCTTCTGCCTCAACTACCCACAGGGCTGACAGTGGAGTTTTATGCTTTGACGAGCATCCAGTCCTTGTCACCTTAGCTCGCCCCAGATGCCCCTCAGTCTTTACTTAGATTGCCTCATCTGCTGGAAATGCCCTAGTCCTTCTCTCCGCAAGGCTTAGGGCTCCTCATTCACAGAGGTCCCGAGTCCAGATCCTGCGCTCTGGGAAGTGTTCCCTGACTCTCCCTTTCCTCCTGCCCTGCTCCACTGAGTGTTCATACGGTGCTCTGTGCAGCCTTTTGCTACAGCACTTATCATGTTATCATAATGAATTTACTTTCCTGAAACCTCCCCCAGTATACTAGTCATAAGCACAAAGAGTAAATGGGGATGAATTAATTTTTAATGTTGTTTTAATCAGCTTCATTAAAATACAATTCATATGCCATAAGATTCACCAATTTTAGTGTACACTTTTATGAGTTTTTACAAATGTATGTAATAGTTTAGCCACCACCATAATCGTCATATAAGACATTTCCACTACCCCTAAAAGTTCTTGGCAAATAATGATTTTTTTTTCTATTATGTTGCCTTTTCTAGAATTTCACATACATGGAATCATACAGGAAATGTTTGTGCCTGGCTTCTTTTATTTAGCATAATGCTTGTGAGATTCATCCATGCTATAGATATATCAGGAGTGTGTCCCCTTCTATGACTAAGTATTCAATCATGTGGATGCGTCACAATTTGGTTACCCAGTTACCAGCTAACCAATGGTGATTCGGATTTTGCCTACCATCTTTGGCAATGGTGAGTAAAGCTGCTATGGTCATTTGGGGACAAGTCTTTGCGTGAGCACGTGACGGAACACCTAGAAGCAGGGTTTTGGAGTCATATATATTTAACTTTACCGGAAACTATCAACTGTTTTCCAAAGAGGTGCGCCATTGTGCATCCCCACCTGCAATTCACTAGAGGTCCAATTAATCAGCATCCTCCACAACACTGAAACTCAGCATCTCGTTTAGCTTTAGCCATCTTGAATGTGTTACACTACCTCGTTGTGGTTTTAATGTGATTTTCCTCATGAAGAGTGACAGCATGTATTTTTTTTTTTTTTTTGGTCTTTTTGCCTTTCTTTAGGGCTGCTCCTGCGGCATATGGAGGTTCCCAGGCTAGGGGTCTAATTGGAGCTGTAGCCACCGGCCTACGCCAGAGCCACAGCAACGTGGGATCCGAGCCACGTCTGAGACCTACGCCACAGCTCACAGCAATGCCGGATCCTTAACCCACTGAGCCAGACCAGGGATCGAACCCGTAACCTCATGGTTCCTAGTTGGATTCTCACACTGCGCCACGACGGGAACTCCGACAACATGTATTTTTATTTGCATATATACTACTTGCAAGTTTTCTTTGGCGAAATGAATATTCAAATATTTTGTCCAATTTTTTTTCAACTAGATTTTTGTCTTATTGAATTGTTAGAGTTTATTATGTATTCTGGATACAAGTACTTTATCACATAAATGTTTTACAAATACTTTCTGTCAATCATTCTCTTTATTTTTTTTCCATAGAATTTCTCCTAGACCAAACATTTTTAATTTTGACAAAGTTAGCAGTGGCTGCATTATTTTTGTTATGGTTTGTTTCTTTCCCCGGGACTTAGAGAATTGGTTGGTAGATAGCAGATGTGTAATAAATGATCCAAATACTTTGCAAACTAAACATGCTGAAAAAGCTGCTCTATTTAGCCCCATCAGTGCTCATAACTGAATAAGCTACTACAATGCTTTTCTAAAAGCTGGACCACGGTGGGTGTCTTTCTATGGGAATACACTTTAAATTTTCTTCAACGGACAGAATTCATGTCCCTATAAGATTCTATGGTTTTGTAACATAAATAAAATATTGGCCAAGACAATTTTGGCCTTGAAAGATATCAAAACAGGTGTTGAGAGCTACTGCCTGCAGCCTGCAAAACAGCTTAAATGTGCTCTCAGGAGTCACTGCATTCTAAACAAAATCCATTTCCAGTGATTCTTTCACAATGAATTAGCACCAAATAGTACTTCCTAATAGGTGAGTAGGATGACAAAATTACAAATACTCAGCATGGCCTGCAAGGTCCTGGGGGCTCAACCCTGTCTACTTCCTCGATGCCATCAGGTGCTGTCGTCAGCCTCACCCTTCCGCAGCCATACTGGCTTTCTCTCAATTTATCCAAGGAGCCACACTCTCAGATACCTGGGTTTGTACCTATCCTTGGAAAGATCCGACTACTTCCTCCTACTTCTAATTATGATTCATCCTTCAGATCTCAGTCCACATAGCACTGATTCAAAGTAAACTTTTCACATGAAACCCCTTCCCATTTAAATTCAATCTTTCTTGCATATTTTCTCATCCTGTATTCAAATCCCCTCCCAGTACTTATAAAGTATGCAATTATAGAAGTTTACAGGTTGAAGTCACAGAAAATGTGGGGAACATGTCTGTTTACTTACTCTCATCTCCAGATGTATCATATCACATATTGATCAGAACATCTGAAGACTAGGTTAAACCTCACAACCACCATACATAATCCAGTGGGAGAGTACTGGCTGGCACTGAACCACGTTTTTCATGTACACTTCTTAAAGGGGGGTTTGAATTCCACTTTCAAAGTGAAGTCCAGAAATGAAGCGGCTCCATGCTTGACGAATATGTACAGTCTACAAGATAGATACTGGGAAGTACAAGTTATGGAGGCTCAAGGATATGTCTTAAGATGTGTCGATAATACATAACTGCTCCTGCATCTACTCTGTCTAACTCTAACTAGAAGGTACCTTCTAATCCCAAAATGATCAAGTTGACATTCCAAAGTGAAACCATGAAGATTGTCATGGCATATATATATACATATATACAGTTCCCTTTTCCTTTCACTTTCTCTCTGCATTTTCCCAGATCCGGTATGGGATGGGCACTCATACAGGAACGTGCAATGAGCAATGTGGAGATTCAGGTGAGTGGTGTTTAAGAATAGGACACATCAATCAGAATCTTTCCAGTATGGAATGTCAATTTGTACAATTTACAACCATTTCTTTTCTCCCTTTTGAATACTGATTTGACTTAACCCTTTACAAAAGGATTATAATCCCTGACATGATATAATTTTATTGAAATCAAATCTCTAGCTGATATCAATAATAATGATAACAACGCACAGTCATTAAATTGCAATGTGATGGAGGATGATAATTACTTTAACCGGATGATCCTATTAAATCACTACCATCCACCATGAGTAGGCACTTTCCTTTTTACTGTCAGGTAAGACAGATGTTCAGGATCAGATAACTGTGTTGGAGTTTCCATCTGAGTCTGTCTGACTCCATAACCCATGCTCTTAGTCTCTAGGTTTCAGTTTCCCAGAAGGCATTTTGCCCAAAGCCGTTACTTTTATCTTATGGGGAAAGGGAGTGAAAGGTGAAGAGTCTGTGGCTTAGCAGTGGCAGAACTAGAATTAGTGCCTCGTTTCCTGAGTCCCACTGTCTTTCAACTACTTCTTTTCAATGTGCTTTATATCATGAAAGTCAGAATTTCAGGGTTTCTTAAAAACTAGCAGGCACTGTTATTTAACTCCTAACATTGTGCTAATTATGGGCCAATCCTCTAAACCCTCTACGTGGTTAACCAGTTAATCTCCACAAGTACCTATAATAGGTACTCTAACCCCCCCACTTCACGGGTGGAGATCCGAGGCACCGATTGATTAGGCAACATGTGTGAGAGCACAACTAGCGAGTACTAGTGGATGGCAGATTTGTGGTTGAATCCTGGCAGTCTGGCTATACACTGTGCACTCTGGACCATTCAGGTGAGATGCTTGTCTTTTAACCACAGCGAACAGGTTGCAGAGCAGAGCTGTCACTTTCGCACAGTAGGAGGAGGAGGAAGACAGGTCTGCCCAAATGTTTGTTTGCTTTCCCCCATGAATTTGCCACATTTAAAATACTTCCCTTGGAGTTATTCAAATTCTGAAGTTGAGTAATTTTTTGACTTGAAGGACAAAAAAGAAAATTGCTTTTAGATTGAAGCTTATTTCTGCTACGTGCTAGTACTGATGGCCTTCCACAACCGACTTGGTGAATCCCTTTCTAAAGCAGCAAAGTTCCGAAATCACCTCCATCTCAGTGTTTACTTGGAGGATGAAGGGAAAATTTTAAAAACAGATGTGTCGGTAACAATACTTGAAACAAAAAACATTGCTATGAAAGAAAATGTCATTTTATGATATAATTATAGTCACTTAGCAGTATCATGACCAACATCAGTTTGTGTAAGACACTAAGTACCCCCCCAAAGTACAGCACGGTCTAGGATGGATGTTATACCAGTATAATCACTTGAATAGCCATTAAACACTTTTATATTTGGGGTTCATTCTTTCAGTAAATATTTTTGAGGCCTAATGTATAAAATGCTCACTTCCCAAGACCAGTTTATGATCATCTAACTAACTGAGAACACAAATTATGACACTGAAATAAAAATGGAAGAGGAATTGAAGAGCTGAATATTCTTCTTCAGAGAGAAGGCCTTGTCCTTATGTTCTGAGCACAATATAGAACACATGGTGGATGCTCCATGGCTATTTCTCAATTTAATAGAATAGATGTTCATCCAAGACACAGAGCTTTTTTCCATGCGTTTATTATCAGACCATTTTACTAGGGCTGGAGAGGAAACGGGGCATTTATTTTAACACTGTGTCCCAATTCCTAGAGACAAATTTGTGTTCAATTAATACTGAAATCAAATTTCACTGTGTGTGCCTCATGCTCCTCACGCTGATGGGACTATTGGATGTGCCTTGGATTAGACACGAATGATGCCATTCTGTACTTTACCAAGTTATTAGAGAGCCAAAGAGCCGTTCTCTGGGAAGTTCCCATTGTGGCTCAGTGGGTTAAGAACCCGACTAGCATCCAGGAGGATGAGGGTTTGATCCCTGGCCTCGATCAGTGGGTTAAGGATCTGGCATTGCCGTGAGCTATGGCTTTGGTTGCAGATGCAGCTCAGATCCTGCATTGCTGTGGCTGTGGTGTAGGCCAGCAGCTGCAGCTTCGATTAAATCCTTAGCCTGGGAACTTCCTGAAATAGGACCAAGCTGTTTACGTTTCAGGGAGATAAACTCTGGTTCAAGTTACGAATGGATTCTGTCAAAGCATCATGGGAATGGAGTTAGCTGCTGAGACAGGAGTCTCCATGATCTTAGGATTTTTGCTGTCACTCTGTGATGTATTTTCCCACTTGTTCATTTTCTCCCCTCCTACTTTCCTCTCCTTCACAAGCATTTTTCCAATACCCAATGTGTCCTGGGCATTAAAAATGTCTCTGAGAATACAGGCAAGAATACGTCCACATTTCTTAAGAAGTCTCAGTCTAGTGGTAGATACAGACTCATAGATAGTAATAACGGAATATGGCAAATGGAAAAATAGATGTACAGAGGTATTCAAGGACACATAAGAGAACTAATTCAGCCATGGGGAAGCTAGAAAATACTTCGCGGAGAAGATAAAGTCAAAGCTGAGACTAAAGGGATGATTGAGCATCATCAAGGTACGGAAGAGGGAGCAGAGGGATGTAGGCCTCCTGAGAAGAAATGGACTGCGTGAAAACAGCCCCACAGGATTTGTGGTGGTTCGTGAGATACAGGGGGAAGCAGATGGCATCAGCATAAAGGGTTAGAAGGAGAGAGTTGCTTCTCTGCGCATGTAGGAATTTGTCTTTGCTGATTAGGGTCACATTCCTTGTTAGTGTCCTGGGCTTCTCTTCAGGACTTTTCCCATTGAGAATTAAATTACACTCCCTTGTTAAGAAGGATACGGATATTCTCAGGAGACAGAAAAGGACAGAAGGTGAGGGGGAAAAAAATCCTCTTCCAAAATGAAAACACACAATGGATAGAAAACATTCCCAAATTATTGATCATTTGTGCCAATTTTGTCAGGCAAAGGACGAGGCTCTTCATACCTCTGGAGCATCAGAAAGTGCCTTGCAATGTAGCTTCACAAACTGCAAAGTGACCTGGATATTCCACCAGACCGGGCAGCGTGGAAGAGCCAACGAAAGGAATAAGAGCAGAGGCAGGTAGACTTTCTGTACCTGACCTTGCCTCATTTGTTTACCTTTTCTGAGGCTTTCTTTATTCATAGATAAAATAAGAATTACATTACCCAATTCCTCAGATCAGAAGAAAATTCACCGTGTTGTAAGTATAGGTCTACCCAAAGAAGGGAAAGTAAAATTATAAAATATTAGAGGTGAAATTTCCTTAAAGATCATTTCATTGCTCTTAAAGCATTTGTTCATTCATTCAGTTTTGACTCATTCATTCAGTTTTGACTCATTCGTTCCTTTAATAAATATAAGCGGTCTCCTACTAGGAGCTGGGCACTGCCATGGACTCACCCTTCCTGCAGAGAAGGTCACAGTGCAGTGGGGACAGGGGCACAGAGTCCAGTGGGTTCTGTAAGAGAACAAGGCATGGTATAGAAAGGAGTGAGTGGGAGCCTGTGTTTTCAGGTCCACTGGCAGGCTTGGGACAGGGGGGTTAGGGCGAGCATTAGCTTCTAGGCAACAGAGGACTTGCCAACACATCCAGTAATGAGGACTCAGGGCGTGAGAAAGCCTGATGGTGCGTGTTCAACAAGACACTGAGAGGAGGAAAAGAGAGGAGAGGCTGGAGCAGCAGCATCTTCCTTCCTCCTACAGCCCTGCTCTTCTCCATTCTCTTCCCCAGGACTTGGTTTTTCTCCCATCCTGGCCCCAGATATGCTTAATCTAGTGGTGGTGCCAGTGCAATAAAACCGAAAGATTCTGGGTGAAGGGTAACGATTCTTGAGTTCCTGTCCTTGATCTGACCTTGCCTCATTATTGTCATCCATTTTTCTGGATCCTGGCTGTTTTCACTCATTAGGCTTTAAAAAAAAAATTGTTCAGTGATCATTCTTTATCTTAAATTCCATTCAAATAAACTCACAAATGAATGAAATGACAAAAAGAGCTCTGATTGTGGTTATTCTAGGCCATGTAAATACATGCATTATTAGGTAAAGCATTCATTGATAATATTGTTTTTGTGGCTGGGTCAATTTAATTACCCATATGTTCCTGGGGAAATATGAATTTTAAAGAGAAAAATGTCTGTGAGTTGCAACTCTGTGCCAGAGGATATGATAAATGTATTATATCAGCCTTTCATTTCGTTTTCACAATAAATCTCTGAGGTGGATATGAATAGATGGAGACAATAAAGCCTAGAAATCCTCAAAATTCTCCCAAGGTTAACAGAATTAGTAAAGAATTGGAAGGGGATTTAAAACTTCAGCTAAATGACTCCAAAAGTCTATTCTTTTGTTTCCCCTAAAAGGTACATTAAAATAAAACTGTAATTGTGAATTGACTGGTTTCAAAACGATCACCATGGGAGAAAGAAAAGGCAATAACCATGGGCAGAGGGCCGGCAAGGTCTGGCCACCTAAAGACGTATTTTTTGTGTGTGTGTCTTTTGTCTTCTTAGGGCCTCACCCACGGCACATGGAGGTTCCCAGGTTAGGGGTTCAATCGGAGCTACAGCTGCCTGCCTACATCAAAGCAACGCCAGATCTGAGCCACATCTGTGACCTACAGCAGAGTACATGGTAATGCCAGATCCTTAACCCACTGAGCGAGGCCAGGGATCGAACCCGCATCCTCATGGATGCTAGTTGGGTTCGTTAACTGCTGAACCGTGACGGGAACTCCCTAAAGGTGTCTTTTTAAACTTAACATCTCACCTGGAAAAATAAACAGAAACACATATTCTATGAGACCCCAAATTTTCATAAAGAGTTGGACGGCAGAAAGAGATGAGCCTCAGAGTCAGTAATTATCACAAGCCGTGTGAAACAGTATATCTCTTAATTAGCCACCATTCAGGACAATAAAATTACGTGCCAGTCCAAGTCACAACTCAGTTCTTAGCAGCTTTTAAAAAGTAGATTCTTACATGGGAAAAGGGAAGCTCAAAGGAGAATTAGCTGAGCAGAGGGCGTTCTAATTAGTGTGCTGTGTCTCCCTCCCACCCGTCATGTTAATCACTTTCTGAAACTGACTCACAGAGCCGCCACGACGACAGTTTCTTCCTGGGAAACAGTCACCTCTACACACTTGGGTCTCGCAGATATTTTGGTATTCCTCAATTATTTTTCCTATTAGTATTCTCACATGGAAATATTAATCCCTTTGAGGATATCAGGGGAGGTTAGCAGCTGTAGGTGTATGGCTTAAAGGACATGTTGCATGATGTCTCACTTACGGGATCGCTGATTTTGAGGATGGAGAGCTCACTATTTCAACTTCTCTTCCTCCGTAGATGAAGAAATAAAAGAGGTTGGGAGGGAATAATTGTTTCACGCATAATGCCAGATCTCACCGTGACTAATGAAACTTGATCTTAGTGCATCTGCACACTGGTGTGTGGGTCTGCACACCTGGGTACTTGTTTGAATGTGTGTGTGTGGGTGTGTCTGTCTGTGTGTGTGTCTGTGTGCTGGGGGTTCACCCACAGAACCCCAGGCCCTCTGCTAGAACCATGATCCTGTGAAACTATAATTACAGATGCACATGCAGAGGTGTTGAATGAGAGTGAGATGTGGTTCACATTCTGAAGAACCAGAATAACAGTCATAGAACAAAACACACTTTGCACTGAGTCTCATAGAATATGATGGCCGTTTAGTGCCGAGAAGGCAGTGAGCATCTCTGATAGAACTTCTATGCAGAGGGAGAAAGATTTGAAAAGGCTGGATTGATTTGGATGACCAGAGCCCTAGACACTCATCAGGAAGTTGTGCTTAGCAGCCCATGACACGGTGAACTCGGAACACGTTGAACTCGGAACACGTGTGGGAAGGGAAGAAGTGGGGAGGTAGGGTCCTGAGAAGGAGGCAAGGGAATATGGGAGAAAGGGAGAAAAGAAAATTGGGGGTATGACATACGAAGTTCAATTCTATCAGCATTTCCAAGGAGCACGCTCATGTTTTTACTAGAATTAGTGAAAATGTTGATCTTTGCCTGCTTTTGTGAAAGACATTGATAAAGAATTGCAATGGATGAGGGGGACCTAAACTCTTCTTCCAAAATAAAACCCACATGCCTTAGTTGGGCCTTCCAGGTCACGTGGTTCATGCTCTTCTTCTAGATGCAGCTCTCACACCTACTTTCCTGCTCCAGGTCATCACCTAACTGAACTGGTGGCTCTTACGGAACAGCCATAGCCTCAGATTGCTGTTTTCATGCACTTACAGCTGCCTAGTGTGCTCTTACCCAAATTCCTTCTTCTTTGCCCAACTAAATTCCACCAAGAGTAAATCCAGGTGTCACCCACTGGGGTTGGATGGAGATTATCTTATTTAGAAAAACTATGTACATTCTTCCAGTAAGTTCTTAACAGCCCCTAGTATCGTCTTTACCCTGCTCCTGCCTCCGTATCCAAGACCAAGCTCTTCTTTAAGATCATTGACCATATTCAACTCATCTTTCTGTCACCAGCCTCTTGCATAATATCACCAGGTGTGTGCTCAGCAAATGTTTGCTAGTGAGAAAGCGAAGGAGTGCTAAATGAAGCTCTGAAGACAGGGCCGCTCCTTGTAAAGATCTGATAGCATCAAATTATGAATTGAAACATAGACATACATTAGAAATTAAATTAATAAAACAAGCTACAGGAGTTCACTGACTTCTTAAGTGACTTGCAAGTTTTACATCTTTTCTCATGTCATTTACTAGTGAATGATATTTGAATGTCAACCTCTTCGGTTAAAAGATTCTTATGGAAAAAGACCTTATTTTCTTCATCATTGTATTCCTCATAGGTCCAGAGCAATACTTTCTTAGTAAACAGGAGGAGGTAGGGAGACTGACATATTATTTGAGTATAAACTACATATCAGATACTTCAAATTACTTGCCTGATCAGATCATAACAAGTAGCTGCGACTTCTTCATGCTACGTTTGAGGAAGTTAAGATTCAGAGAGAATAGTCTTTTCTAAAGTGTGGTAGATTAAACAGTCTTTCCATCCTTCCCAGCTCTTTCCATTCAGAAGTGGAACCTATTTTCCCACTCTTTGAAACTGGACTGAGTCTGTGACTTGCTTTGTCCCACAGAAGCAGCAGAAGTGCTGGCATATTAAGCTTACTTACAACCTTGATGCCAGCTCAGGTAGCCAGGTGTGTGCATGAGTTAACCTGGGGTTTCCAGTCTGAGCTGCCAGACATCTGTCTCATGAGTGACCCCAGACAAGGTCAGAAGGAGAACACTTCATCTGAGCTCAGCCCTAATGGCTGCTCCAAAGAACCGAGAACAAATAAACTGTTGGTTTAACATCACCACATTCTGTGGCATTTTATTTGTATGCAACAAGAGATAGTTAAAGAGCTAGTAATTAGCAGAAGTGATATTGCTCTCCATTACCACAAGCTCCTTTACAATAACTGTATTAAGTTCCATTGAATTTGTTCTACCTCTATGTATTTCTCCATGTCTACTATAGTTAGATTTAGAGGAGGTTGTCTATTACTTTTAATTCAATAATAATTTCTTGTCATTATTATTATTATTGTTGCCACTTAGTTCAACATATCCATTCTATTACAGTAAAAGCTCCTTTGTGACAAGGATGGCGTCCAACTTATTCATTGATGGGTCATTAAATTCAACTACTATGTCTGACACGTCTCATATATGTGGGGTGTTTTTTGGATTATGTGCTAAATTAATTATATCTATAAAATGGTGAAGGCTTTGAAAGATTTTGATATGGGAAAGAAAAATACATGATTGAACCATGGTCTTTGAAAATGCATTATGGAGGCAGCTATGTAAAGGATGGTTTAACCTGGGGCAGAGGGATGAGGGCAGGTATGAATCTAGAGTAAATATGCCTTCAGTAATAACACCGATATTGAACCCCAGTGCTTCTGAGGATATGGAACACTCAGGTTGCATAATATGCCTCAGAGAATTAAGAGTTTGATTCTTTCTAATCCGAGACTCAATAGCTGCAGCAATAACAACAAAAGAATCAAATGCTTATCAACACTGAAAAAAATGTTCTTTAGATTCACAAAATAATATATCTCCTTCCCCCATTACTGAGCCAAGAGCAACTCCTGAAAGGACTCATATCTAAACAAGACCCAACACCAGGACCTCCCAGGTAATAGATTAAAACAGTGCACTGGTAAAAGGTCTCAGTGCTGTGCCAGTTCACTTCACGCTCTTAGGACACAACTGATTAGTAAATGATAGATTCACAGGCTAATTACATTTTTTACAATATGCACTAAAGGAGTTGTTTATTTTTGTTTTTGTTTTGGAGGACCAGGAATTGCATGTGGGAAAAATACTTTCACATTTGTTCACTTGATGTTTCCAGGAAACTCATTTTGATGATTTCCTGTTCTAGCAGGGGATTTATGCTGAAACTGGACTTTATTTTATTTCCCTAATACCCATATTCTCTAAGGCAACTTCATCCCTTGCTGTTCTCTGTTTGAAATTTTCTTCTTTCTCATCTTCTCATGATCGGCACACCTCATTATTAACGTTTAGGCAAAATTATGACCACTTCAGAGAGTCCTTCTCAAGCATTCTTCTTCAACCCCCAAACATGCCCTAATCATTTCCAAATTAACTTGTTTTCTTTTCCACGTAGTTGGTGACACATATTTACCTTAATTCTTTATCTTTTAACTTGTTCATCTTTTTTTTTGTTTGTTTGTTTTTGTTTTGCATGACACTACCAGACTCTTACTGGATAGAGCCATCTTTCTCCAGTGTTTACCATTGTATTTTAAGTAGAACAACAGAGATGGATTGCCTTAGGGTGTTCAATAAATATTTGATGTATGAATAAACAAGTGAGAAAATGGGGGGTTAGAGAGGTCAGTTCACGTAGTTAATAATTTGTAGATCTGAGACACAAACCAGGGCTTTCTAATTCAAAGTCTCCCTGTATCATGTCTGACTTCTACTAAACTGTACTGTTAGCTGATTGTGCTATTAGGAGAACAGATTATCTTATACAGTGGAAATATCATAAGCATTTACCAAAAAATGCCTAAGTCTTTCTTTTTTCATACCTTTTGACCGCCTTCACCCATTCATTTTGCCCACCCCCAACTTCCACCTCTGGCAACTACCAATCTGTTCTCTGTTTCAAGTGAGCTTTTTTTTTTAAGATTCCACATAATATAAGTGAGCTCATAAAATGTTTGCCTTTCTCTGAATTACTTATTTCACTTAGCATATTGTTTTCAAGTTCTACCTATATTGTCACAAATTGCAGGATTTCTTTCTTTATGGTTGAATAATAGTCATACATTTATTTTGTTATCCATTCACCTATGGATGGATATTTAAATTGTTTCTATGTCTTGGCTACTGAAAACAATACTCCAGTGAACACAGAGGTACAGATAACCTCTTCAAGTCATAATTTCGCTACATTTGAATATACATCCAGAAGTAGAGTTGCTGGATTTTACGGTAGTTCTAGTTTTAATTTTTTGAGGAATGTCCACACTGTTTTCCACAGTGACTGCACGGACTTGACATATTCTTACCAATAGTGCACAAAGTTTCTCTTTTCTTCACATCCTCACCAGCGCTTTTTATCTTCTGTCTTCTTTTTTTTTAATGGCTGCACCCAAAGCATATGGAAATTCCCAGGCCAGGGATTGAATCTGAGCCACACCTGTGACCTGTGCTGGAGCTGCAGCAATGCTGGATCCTTTCAACCCACTGTGCTGGGTAGGAGATTGAACCCACACCTCTGCAGGCACCAGAGCTGCTGAAGTGGGATTCTTAATCTACCGCACCACAGTGGGAACTCCTCTCTTGTCTTCTTGATGAAAATCATTCTAACAGGGGTGAAGTGATATCTCAGTAGATTTAGATTTGCATTTCCTTGATGATTAGTTATGTTGAGCACTTTTCATGTACCTATTGGCTATTTGTATGTCTTCTTTGGAAAAATTTCTATTAAGTTCCTTTGCCCATGTTTTAATCAGATTGTATGTCTTCCTGTTATGAGTTATGTGCAATTTTTACATATTTTGGATATATATTTATATACATTTGTGTGTATATATTTATTAATAATATAGATAAGTTATAGACAATTATATTTATATATGCATTTTCTATATGTTTATATTTTTACAAACATATCTAACATGTAAATAAATACACATTTATAAAAAATGCATAAATCATCTTAACACTTTGATGATCAGGTTTGGGGCTCAGGTCACAACTTCAACCACTCACTTTCCCAAGACTCTTTGTTTTTGTGATTTTAAACAAAGGATCCATCAGAATGCACTTCTGAATTATGGAGTGGAGAATGGTGAAAAATGGAAATCTTGAAATAAAATGAGAGTCACTGTTTTGCAATTCAGGATCTCTGTCTTTGTCACTGCCTCTGACTTGCCTTTTTCACAGCTCCCATTTCCTGTCACCCAACTTTGAGTTCTAGTGTTCTGTGTTCTGTGATTTTTTTAAAAATATCTCTGTGATGGATGAAAGTCCATGCAGTGAAGCATGCTATCAGACTCGAGCCATTTGTCACCAAACGTTGGCACTCATCTCTGCCAAGTTGCTGGGTCTGAGTCATGTCTTTGCTTCTGACAAAATGTCAGTGTTATTTGTCACCATCTAATATTCACGCCACATTTTTTGCCATGGGTCAGAACCACTGGATAGATGGCAGTCCTCATTGATTCTCTCACATTTTCCCCCAGGACAACCCTCTCAGCTTGGCTCCCCCCACCAAGTAATCGTCTGGTCCTTATTATAAGTGAATGTTCAGCATATAAGAGCTGATGACAAGGTTTGACTCACCCAATGTTACTTTCAAGAAATCATTAGTCTACCTCTTTCCCAATATTGTTTCTAACCACAAAGCCCTAATTTATATGTCACTCCATTATACTCTTTTTTTTTTTTTTGTCTTTTTGCTATTTCTTTGGGCCGCTCCCGCGGCACATGGAGGTTCCCAGGCTAGGGGTTGAATCAGAGCTGTAGCCACCGGCCTACACCAGAGCCACAGCAACACGGGATCCGAGCCGCGTCTGCAACCTACACCACAGCTCACGGCAACGCCGGATCGTTAACCCAGTGAGCAAGGGCAGGGACCGAACCCGCAACCTCATGGTTCCTAGTCGGATTCGTTAACCACTGCGCCACGACGGGAACTCCTCCATTATACTCTTATGACACATACTTCCCAGTTTAAGAATGTGAGATACATTTCTTCGAGAATTCAGAATTGACTGGGAAATACGGAATAAAGAGTCAGTCCAACAAAGGATTTCTATGGGAGACTGAGGTCAACCTTCCAGGAAAAATCTCACCCAAAAGAAAGAAAGGACTTGCTGAATGACAATTGGTCCAAAGAAGTGATTTTGAGTACTGCCTATTGTGAATGGATATAAGCGTCCTTAGTTCCCGAGAGAAACACTATGATGCTTAGGATTTTGCTTTTGAAATACTCTGGGGGTGGATGGCAGAAGTGGGAAAGATAAAGCAACACTGACAAAACAGTGCTGGCTGCTGCTCCTGTGTGAGGGACATGTGGAGCTTCAGTGCGTCCTCTTCTGTATTTTCTCTTTGGGTCATTAGTGCTCTGGATAGTTAAGGTCAGGAACCAGGTAGATGAATCAAAGTACATGTGGGGAAAGCAAAGGGGTTTAAGGACTTATCCAAGAAGCAGAAACCTTCCTTCAGAAATAGAACAAAGCTAGACACAGTGTAAGGATAAGCAGAAAGAACAGGGCACAGGTGCAATGAAAACACCGGGAGGCATTCCGATGACTGACTGGGCTCCCTCCCTCTTCCGCTGTTGTTCTGGACGTCTCATCTTCAGGATGTGGATCACTGTTTCGTGTACAAGTTTCATTTTACTGAGCTGTTTTCCTAGTTCATTTTTCTCACCCCACACATCAGCAGTTACTATTGTGTCCATATTGCTGATCATGGTTCTTGGCACATTGTAGGTAAATGATAACCTATTGAGTTTATTAAGTAATATTACCATCTAGATATGAGCTCAATCCACCTGCAGCCAAATAGGGCCTGAGGGTGGGGTGAGGGTGGGGTGGGGCGAGGGATGCGTAAAAGGAAATGGTTGGTTAGGCTTTCCTGACTCTGATCAGGTTGTTGGCAAGAAGGTGCAAACAGGCATCAGGAGATTTTTCAAGAGGGCCAATGACTTTGCAGGGCACTGTCTAGGGATGTTGTTGACATACTCATTCCTTCATTTGTAGCACGAATATTCATACGTCTCTACTGTGTATTGAGTACTGTCCTAATTTGGGGTAAATAAGAGACAGTGCTTGTATTTTCAGTTTCACACAAATGGCACATAAATGGTGACGGGACCATTACAGTACATGGTCCAGCTCTGCCAACTCATAACAATCTGTGACTTGGGTTTTAGCATTTACCTTAGGTTCCAGTTTTCTGTACATTCTGTTATTTCTGGAAATTATGAAAATACCTACTTCAAAAGGGTATTGTTGTTGTTGTTGTTGTTGTTCCTATTAACACATTTCAAGGACTCACTTTGTGCCTGACTCTCAGAGTGATGATCAGCCACAGTCTTCTTCTCCTCTTACTCCTTTCATACATCTTACAGCCCTTACCTGTGTCTGTGTTCCTATCAATCTCCAGGGCAGGGGCCACACCTGACCTACATGCCCACAGCTGTGTTTATGCCTGATGAAACACACTGGATACTCAGAATGTGCTCTAAGAATTCTAGAGAGCTCAGAATCTTAAAAATGCAAAAACTCATTTCAGAGCAACTGAGAAATAAAGCCAAAAGAAGTTAATTGCTTGATATTATAGAATGCTGATTAAACCATCGGGTGGCGGAGGGGGGGGGGGTCGGGGATGTGACGACCTATGGCCCACACTGGGGCAAAACTGCAAAGGACAAACAATGTCTCTTTTCATATTTGATTTCAAAATTGCCACCCCAAATGCACGTCATTATCTCTCCATTAAACCCAGCAGTGAGACTCATTCTTTCAGCCATTGTGCATGAGTTAATTTGAACCAGAATGTACCGACACCAACATCAGAGTTGAAGATCGAAATTGAGCAAACCCCCAGTAGCATACTTAGCTTCACAATATCACTCTTTCTTTTCATTTTGAATATTCACACATTCCACCGCCTATCCAACACATACTAATATAATCAGCAAACTCAATAGAAATTTTAACACCATTAATTTGTTCTTCTCTATTCCACATAAACTGAGTACATCTTTGTAAGCATGTAATGAATGTATAGTTTAAGTCCAAGAGGGAAAAATCATAAAGACATAAACTCATGAAGTATATGAAAAGGGGAAGAAATATGTGGGAGCTCTTGTCCAGCTCACATGCTAATGTCTTCTTCAAGTTTACTTAACCTCCCTGCACCTCAATGTTCCCATTCTTCAAATGAACTGAAGGTCACCCATAACTGCCTCTTCGTGGGAGAGTCCGGTTAAGTACAAAACGTGGGCTTAAGAATTTGGCAACCTGAAGAGGCTAAGAATCAGGTGGTTCTAAATCTTCAGGTGGTAACAAATTTTTGTTTCTCTCAACAGTCTTAAAATAAGAAAAGAAAATTATCCGGGTGTTTTACTCTCATAGGGATGCCAAAAAAAAAATGTACACTTAAGGTTACAGTTTTGAAAGTTATTTTCCATAAAACCAGAATAGTTTTTACATTTTTATTTCTTCATAAACATCACTGGAGGAAAACATCCTATTTTTAATTCTGTTTTCCACCTCCTCCTCCTTTTCTTGATTCCTTTTTAAATTCTTCTTCCTGGGAGTTCCCATTGTGACTCAGTGGTCAATGAATCCAACTAGGGTTGCGGGTTCGATCCCTGGCCTCACTCAGTGGGTTAAGGATCCGGTGTTGCCATGAGTTAAAGATGCGGCTCGGATCCCACGTTGCTGTGGCTGTGGTGTAGGCCAGCAGCTACAGCTCCGATTAGACCCCTAGGCTGGGAACCTCCATATGCCACAGGTGCGGCTCTAGAAAACACAAAAAAGAAAAAATAAATAAATAAATTCTTCCTTTTTCTCTCTCTTCCCCTTGCCCTCTCTCCCTCCCTTCCTGATATTTGCATATTCAATTTCCGTGATAGTTTTGCCAACTTTGCAGTGTAAGTGAAAATGCCTTCTCACAACGCCTGACACGAATTAAACAAAGCAAGTAAACACCTGTAACGTCAATGCCTGGCATACGTTGCTTCTTTAGTATGTCTTAATTTTTTTCTTGCTTTTTTTAAAAAAAATTCTTCCTTTTCTTCTTTTTCTCAGTCCCTTCTTCCTTTCCTTTCTCTGCTCTTTCCTCACTACGGCATCCTTATTTTTGTGCTCTCCTCCTTGTCTTTTTCTGATTTTCTTTGTGGACAGAATCTATTCTAATACAGCTCGCCAACTAATTACTGCTCAGTCATCAGGGGGAAGTGTGTAATCAGCACCAAGCTTTGAGAGAACATGGGTATAATTGTTATTTTTCAATATCATGCCTCTCTTAGATTGTTGTACTTAGAATTTATTACATGTTGAGCATATATACAAGAATGTCTATAAAATGTGTAATGTGTAAAGAAGGGTACAGAATGCACCCCCAAAATTTGGGAAACGGAATATCACCTCTAGATCTCATGTTTGGTCTTCCCCATTTTCATCTGTCTCATCTGCTAGAATTTTATTGATATTTTCTATTTTTTATAGTATTGATCATGTGATCAAAATTCTTCCTTAGTCGTTCATGGTTAGAATTCTATATAGAAAGACCATCAATATGTTTTCGTCCACAACTGACTATTTTCATTCAACAATTTGTTCATGAGAATTTCCCATGATACTGCATGCTGTTTGGTCATTCTTTTTTACTTCCATGTAGCATTTCATTTGCATGACTGCATGCTTACCCACAATTTATTTAAGCATCTACTCTTCTTGGAAACTTTCTTTAGGAGTTCCTAAAGGAGCTCAGCAGGTTACAAACACAGCTAGTATCCATGAGGATGCGGGTTCAACCCCTGGCCCCGCTCCGTGGGTTAAGGATCTGGTGTTGCCCTGAGCTTCAGTGTAGTTCGCAGACATGACTCGGATTTGGCGTTGCTGTGCCTGTGGCGTAGGCTGGCAGCTACAGCTCCAATTTGACCCCTAGCCTGGGAACTTCCATGTGCCATGGGTGGGTGTGGACCTAAAACAAAGAGACAAACAAACAAACAAAAACGTTCTTTAAACTATTTTGTTGTATGTGAACAAACTTAAACATGTTTCCTGGAATATCCCAGCAAGAATTTCTCTACATTTTTCCAGAGATGGAATTGCTGTTTTTAGAATGTATATTTTCTTTTCTTTTCTTTTTGTCTTTTGTCTTTTTAGGGCCAAACCTGTGGCACACGGAGGTTCCCAGGCTAGGGGTCTAATTAGAGCTGTAGCTGCTGGCCTACCCCACAGCCACAGTAACATGAGAATTGGAGCTGCTTCTGCAACCTACACCACAGCTCAAGACAATGCCAGATCCTTAACCCACTGAGCAAGGCCAGGGATCGAACCTGCATCCTGATGGATGCCAGTCAGATTCATTTCTGCTGAGCCAAGACAGGAAATCCCCTGGTTGTACGTTTTCTATGTTATTAGATCATACAGATACCGTTTGTAGAATTTTAAAGCCAATTTTCACTCCCATCAGCACTATATGTTTTCCTGCTCTATACCCTATCAATCACTTGAAATTACAGGTTTTTTCCAACCAGAGAGGTGGGGAATTATATCTCATTGCAGTTCAAGGATTACTAACAAGGCTGATCCTTTTTTCTCCTACATTTATTGCTACTTCTTTCTATTTAAAAGGTCTGCTCAATTTTGAAAATTTTGTTGTCTTTCAAATTGGAGCAATTCTTCTTTGGGCCGCTCCCGCGGCATATGGAGGTTCCCAGGCTAGGGGTTGAATCGGAGCTGGAGCCACTGGCCTACGCCAGAGCCACAGCAATGCAGGATCTGAGCCGCGTCTGCAACCTACACCACAGCTCACGGCAATGCCGGATTGTTAACCCACTGAGCAAGGGCAGGGACTGAACCCGCAACCTCATGGTTCCTAGTCGGATTCGTTAACCACTGCGCCACGACGGGAACTCCTCAAACTGGAGCAATTCTTTATGTATCCTGGATATTATTCCTTTTCTATACTATTCTTTTTTTTATTTTTTACCTTTATTGATTTTTTTTATTAAAGTATAGTTGATCTACAGCGTTGTGCCAGTTTCTGCTATACAGCAAAGTGACTCAGTTATACATATGTACTCATTCTTTTTTAATATTATTTCCCATCATATTCTATCCCAAGAAACTCAGCATAGTTCCCTGTGCTCTGCAGTAGGACTTCATTGCTCATCCATTCTAAATGTAATAGTTTGCATCTACCACCCAAACTCCCCATCCATCCCACTCCCTCCCACCTCTATTCTATTTGTAACAAGTATCTTCTCACAGCTTATGTTTTTCCTCATTAGACTTCACCCAAATGCCGTTGCAATTTTCAAGATTCTCCATCTCTTAGAATGCTTCCTTACAGCTGATGAGGTCTGAAGCCTTTTGGTTTTCTCTAAGCCTTAAAGCCAAGCAGTGGCATAATCACAGCTGATATGCAATTTTCCTTCATACTGTCCTTTCAGGACCCTCTGCCTGACATTAGGCTGTATAAATTGGTTTAGCAATCTAACTCCTAAGAACGAAAAATCAGAAGTAAAACAATAGTAAAAATAACAAAGTATGAAGGAAGGCTGGAGAGTAAGGCTTTGGGAAGTGCTGATAATTTCCATCTTATGTGGAGAGCCTCAGCAATTGGGAGCAACTGCCCAGAGCACTGGAGAGTTTATGAAGGACCTGTGGTCACACCCTGAAGGAAAGACCACTAGGCAGCTACGGACACCTGCCTTGGGCACTGGGTGAGAGCAAGGACGTGTACACGGCACTTTATAATCCAGATGATTAGAAACGTGGGCTAGGAAAAAAAAATGTGAAAAGATTTGGAAAGGTCTCTTTAAATAATATTGATATTCTTTGTCTAACGCTTTCTTTCAGCAAATATTTATTGAGCACCTACTGCGTTCTAGTTGCTGGGGAAAAAGCAGTAGAAAAATAAATAAATAAAAAAGCAAAATGCCCTATCCTTACCCAGTCTAGTGAGGAGAAGAGAGGCAGGGAGAGAGAGTAAATTATTTAGTATGGTAGAAAGCAATAAACACTATGGTAAAAAATTAATCAGACAAGGGTGGTAGGGAGTAGGAGAAAGCGTGGTTGAAAATGAGAGGGTGCGAGTAGATGGCAAACAGATGGTTTAGATGCATACAAATTATAAAACTGGCTAGTGTGGTTCGGGAACCCACTCTGGTTTAGTTTACAGAAAAGGACAATTCTCTTTTCCCAAATTATGAAGAAAATTCATTGCTTAAGATAATTTAAGTTAATTTTCTTGGGGGGCATAGGGAGAAACCAGCGTTTCTAGAGACGATGTGCTAGTTGATGCCTAGAGGTTGTTTCGACTGATCCATTCCACCAGCTCCTAAGTACCCGAATCCCTCCCTTGTGCTAGTTATACCATCGTAAAGAGCAAAGAGGTTCTCATGGAGTACACAAACTGTCGTCGTCGCCATAGTGAATTAAGATTAGTTTTAGTATCATCTCTTTGCAAATCAGAAATGACAGGCCCCAAAGTGTTTAACTACCTCTCCCCAGCTCATGCAGATACTAAACTAAGGATTTAAAATTCCTATTATTGCTAGCTTGTATCCAAAACCCATTCAAATATGCTACATCACACTAGATTTGTGAGCCCTCAACATCTGGTGTTACAAAGACCTATGTGTCTGTATCCCAGCTAAAACAAAAATGAGAAATAAAACATGCTTTTAAAAAAATCCAAGTGTTTGCTAGATGTCTGTTTCTATTATGTGAGACATATAGTTGAATACTTGAATCCTTTTTTAAAAACTTCAATTGACTTCTTTATTGCAGCATGGGATATAATAGTTAGAAGGCATCTTAGACAAAGTCTCTTTTACAGGACTTGCATAGCTTTCCTAAGATCACATAAGTAGGAAGCAGCAAAACTAGAAGTTAAAACATCTTAAGATGGCATAAAACTATATATACTCTTTTCATGACATGATACTGTCCCTCTAGCAATTCTTTAAATTTACATACGAAGTTACTATAAAGCTATACTTGGAAAATAAATCTACATTTCATGTTTATTCTCAATGGGCACAAAGTCTCAGTTTTGCAGGGTGAATACATTCTAGAAATCTGCTGTACAACACTTAAATACTTTTGTGCAGAATGCATGCAAACATCCATCCAAGAAAAATCCGGAAGACGTACAATGGAGACTGCCCGGGAAATCTGTTTTGGTGTTCAGAGTGGCTTACAAGTAAGATTTTCAACTTTCTTATGTCTGTTAAGCCTCTCTGGGAAGTGAGTCGTCTGGAATTGGAATTTCTCTTGTCTGGCTTCATGGCATTTAGGAGATATATCTAAGTTCTCTGAATGCTGATGCCAATCAACTTGCATTTGATGAGGAGTTTCTAAGTCTAGGTCAAAGGTACAACATTTCAAAAGAAAAAAAAACCTCTCCCTTCTTATGGCCTCAGCAGACTCTGCTGTTCTCAGCGAGAAACAGATGGAGGGACGACATCGGTAAACAGAACGGTGGTTTAATGGGAAATTTTATTACCTTTGGTGGCTATCAGCATCTCCATAGGAGCCCTTCCTCACCTCCCACAAATCCCCCCGTGAGGATCCCACACAAGCCTTATCAAATTTTGTAGCTTTGAGATGGGATGAATAAAAATGACCTAGAATCGGTTCTGACAAACCAGATGGAGTTTTATTGAGAACTATCAATTTTTTCTAATAAGATCTATATATTTCCCAGCATATGCCATTTGATTGATTGTGGCTTTGCAACCTTTTTCGGTAATTTTCCTGTCCCTGTGTGGCTCGGTGACTATGTGGTCTTGCTTTGTCATTTAAAGGTCAGCATATTCAATATGTATCCAATTTGTGTTCATTTACTTCAGCTCCATAAATACTCCTTTGTTCATCTGTACAGGAGCCATATTTCTCTTAGGAAGGATTTTCAGTTCTAAAACAACAAACTTATTGGCTGCTACATAGAAACTATAACAAGATTTGTGCGACTTGAATAGGCTGACTTAGGCTACACTCTGATTGTTACCATGTATGAGATTTCCAATGACTGGGACTCATAGACACTCCCAGAGTGACGTAGAGCCACGGAGGCAACATACCTTTTAAGGGAAGAAGGAGAAGGAAGTGAGAGAACATCATTTGCATGTCTGTTTAAAAAATGACGTTGGATGAGACAATGTGACAGAAAAGAAGTGACCAGAAGTAGAAAGTACATACGGGGTCCAATTCTCATGAAGCCTCTAGAGATGCAGAAGAAATGATAAATTAAGAAACAGCATAAAATATGACCCACAGTACATTAAAACACAGCATAAAATAAAAACTTCCAGTTGTAGGTTCCATGCGATCATTTATATATAACTACAAGTATAATTCATATTATATTAAATATAACGTGCGTATGGTACTTAACACACACAATTACTATGGGAAACAAGGGGAGACATCTTGCTGGACAGAGAGAACAGGGTATTTCAACTCGGAAAACCACTCTAGGTTCGAATCCTTACCCTGTTACTCTTTCCTATGACTTTGGAAAGTGACTGACATCGCGATGCCTCTTCTAAGTTATAAATCCCTTTGGAAAACACGGGTGATTCTCGCATTTATTCGAACTGTCACAACGATAAACAGAAATAAAGAGGGAAAGACACCTAGTAGCGTGGATAGTGCTTTTAAAAGTTAGTTCCATGTCTTATTTTTTGCAAGGAGCACTGCTGGGTCCGAGTTGTGGAGAGAAGAACAGAAAAGCAAAGAGGCACTCTGCCCCGAGGGTCTGCATGGTCCAGAAGGCAAAGTCAGTCACACACATGCGGCTTATGTGTGTGATTCTGTGAGAGTGTGTGTCTGTGAAAAGTTCCACGTGCTACAAAGAGGTGAAGAGAAAGAATTATAGGAATTTATAAGAAAGAAAGAATCACAGGTGAAAAGAAAAACAAAATTTGGTTCAGAGTTATTAAATTTCAAATTCTGAGAGTCATCCTAGGTTCTACCTTATTCTGTGCAATTGTTCCTCCATTTCAGGTCTAATGAGTCCATGATTTATAAGGAGCTGTTTCTGTGTTTCCTAAAACTGGAGCCTAATTCCTCACACTGAGCTTGTCCACTGTTTTCATCTTGTCTGCCTAAACCCTAAACTTGACACTTTCCATCCATTCTGCACAAATGGCTAGAGATCTGAGTTACTCACTTGCCTAATACTACTACTGCCACTAATAATGATTAAGAACTGAAGAAGGGAATGGCAGAATGGAAAAAAATTTTAAAAGCCTACAAATATGTCCCCATACAAGTAAGATGGTAAGCGCAATTGAATTAGGAATCACAGTGAGTTATATGACCTGTTGCAGTAATTGCATTAAGCGAGCGCATTATCTCAATAATAAAATAAACTCATTGAAACAGATTATTTTCTAAGGTAATTATTTAACTAATTTAAAAGTGGCAGGAGGATAGATGTTCCAATCTTTGCATTTTATTATCTCTTCACTGTATTCAGCCAGAAGAACACTATCTTTGGCGACTGCACTTCTTTATATTTATAGAGAAGTCTCACTTGTTTTCCCAAAGTTAAGCTCTAACATATGTGTCCTTATTTCATTTTTATACAAAGATCTCATTCTGAAGGCTTCCTATCAAAATTTCTTCTTTGGGTTGGTCTTTCCAACAAAGATCCAATCACCAGCCGTAGCGCTCAGAGCAGCTTGTGCACAGCCATGCACGCCCCTCACTGATCCGGTATCACTGGTAGAATGTGAGATGCGTGGGGAGGGCTGCACTGTCTGGCTCGCTGCTGGATGTGCTGTAGCAAACCCAGTGTGCAGCCCACCATCAGTGCTTATGAATAGAAAATGACGGGAAGGGACAAGGCTATTGCTCTTACCTGCATTTTGCAGTTCAGGGCAATCTACTCCACTGCAGTTATGAGTCAATCCAATTCTCTCATTTAGTGAATAACAGGTGTTGGTGTTAAACATATCCAGTCATTGACGTCATGAAAGCCAGACCTGTTGCATCCCTGGACATGTTGATTAGCCTGCCCAGAGTTCAGCTTCGTCTCGATTTCATATGATGACTAATATGCACTCTGATCCACACCAACTGTGTCCAAAACCCAATTCGCCACTGACTAGCTGTGTGATCTTAGACAAGTCACTTAATCTTTCTGTGTCTCAGTTTTTCATTTGTCAACTGTGGATAGGAAGAGTGCCTACTTACAGGGTCACTGAGAGAATTAAATGAGCTAATATTACACAAAATACTATAACAGAAGTATTTAGTTAAGTTCTTATTGTTGCTGTTATTCATGTCATTGTTTACATTTTTATCATTACTATTTAAACGAGATATTATCCTATATCAGATATTATATAATAAAATGAGATACTGTACAAGCAAAATGCATAGCACAGAACCTGGAACCAATTACAGCAGACTTTATTACTTTTAGTAGTATTAGCAGTATTAGCAGCAGCATTATCATGTACCCTTATTATTTCTAGTTGATCAGCAAAAATTTATAGAAATATTAAAAGTCGACACTGATTGTTCACTTGCTCACCACTCTACATGCATTAAATTCCCAGGGGTAAAGAAGGAGAAGCAGCCAAGATAAGGGACCCTGAAGCGCATTAATCGGGTCTTCATCTCATTTGTGCCACTTGCTCATTACAGAACTTTGATGAGTCCTTCTGTGCCTATCTCTGGACAGATAGAATAGGACCTACCTCAAAGGTTTTTTGGGAAATAGGAGAGCTACAAAGAAAAAGACAGAACACCTCCAGGATTTACTAAGCATTCAATAAATGTGGAGTTCCCGTCGTGGCGCAGTGGTTAACAAATCCGACCAGAAACCATGAGGTTGCGGGTTCGGTCCCTGCCCTCGTTCAGTGGGTTAACGATCCGGCGTTGCCGTGAGCTGTGGTGTAGGTTACAGACGCGGCTCGGATCCCGCGTTGCTGTGGCTCTGGCGTAGGCTGGTGGCTACAGCACCGATTCGACCCCTAGCCTGGGAACCTCCATATGCCGCGGGAGCGGCCCAAGAAATAACAATAACAACAACAACAACAACAACAACAACAAAAGACAAAAATAAATAAATGTAAGGTAGTAGGATTCTTTTATTCTCACGACAACCTTAAATATTTTATACTAATATCTCCATTATAGAGCCATTTAAGCTGATCTATGGAGGGTAAATAACTTTCCCAAGTTTAAACGCAATTCAGAGTTTGACTTTGATCCAAGTCAGTCTGATTCCAGAGCTTGTGTTCTTGGTCAATATATGATGAAGTCCCTACCCTTTTTCCCCAGAGACAGGTGGGGTTTTCAAATGCATTGAGGGGATTATGCCTGCCAAGCTGCTTGGTCCTGGCCATCTCCATATGCTGTTGCCCTGTCTGCCCCAACTTTTCTAGGGTGAGTCTGTAGTTACAATGGTCTTATAACATGTGCTTTTCACAATAAGCTCTTTTATAGGTGATTTCTTTGTAAATATTTCCAGATAATTATGAAATCATATTTTGTCAGAAAATAGGTAGTGATTTACTTTTTAATCTTGACAATATAGCTGTTACTATGGCCCCACCTTCACTAATATCCCTCTCTTTCCTCCCCAACCTATCACCCAATGCAAGGTAGTTTTTCATGTAGTCCTTATCGATTCATCCAACCATGTTTTGATGGCATATCAGACACTCTTATATAAGCTGGAGGTACAAAGACATGAGTAAGATTCAGTCATGCTCCCTTGGAGAGACCCCAACTAGTCTGGCTCAGTTTTAAATGTGGGATGCTGCCAGCCTTCGCCTACGCCACTACCATTCCTAAGTTCAGTATTACACGGGACACACCTTTCTACTAGTGGTTTGGAGCTAGTACAGTTCTTGGGATTTGAGTGCAGAGTGCCTGGGAAACACAACATCCTATTGCTTTTCTCAGGATTAGGCATCTACCAACTGCCTCAGTTCCAGAACTTGTAGCAGATTCACATGCCTGTTTTTCTTCTTCGACTCTAGTTTCTATTCCACGTTCCAGTGGACTCGAGAGTTGGTACTGCTCCACAAATTCATTGTTTAAAATCTGGATTCGCCTTCCCTAGGTGCCAGGAGCCTGTGACATCTAACGTCTTGCCAAGACTACTAGTTTTATCCTGGTGAATACTCTTCTACACTGGATCCTATATTCCATGGAAAAGTTTGAGTGTCCGCCATTGTCTTTGGCCTGGGTGTGATATGATTACCCTCCCCTTCCAAACTATATAATTTTACTGTACACTGCTGTGTTCTGAGGATTCGTCATTAGAACTGGTTAATTTCTTACTGATTCTACTATTATCAAGACCTAGACCCCCTCCACACTCCCTAACCCAGCTCTGAATACTCTGCATATCAGGAAATGCACATTAATAAATAATGGCCTTAGGAAAGCTCTGGAGAATAAAAGAGACGTCACTTCAGATATCCCACTGAGAAAGGTACATGAACTCAGATCAGGAATTCTTTACATAGATATCACTTATCCCTTTCGTTTTCCCATTTTTCTTTACATTTCCATCTTTTATCCTAAATCATTGATATCCTCCACTGATGACAGATCCCAGTTTGTGTGAAAAAGAGGAAAAAAAAGATAACTATGGAATGCTTTTCTGCGGGCTGTGTGAATGTTGCCTTCTCTGAGTGTGGCTGGAGAGCCCCTCTTTTCCTGCTAACATCACACAGTGATGCTTCTCTCCAATGGTCATAAACAAAACACCAACAGATGCGAGGAACAAGTGAATATCAAGGAGGCGGTCACCATAGCAACAATAACCATGGAAAGTCCTCTAACCACCCACCCCCTGCACCAGCATCTACTCAAAAATTCAGAGCATTCAGCTCACAGAAATACAGGGGAGAAAAAGCCAAGAGAACTTCAATTCAGTGAGTAGAAATAAGCTCATAGTTGAAAAATTGGAACTCTCGTCAAAGGTTTCACTTCTCTGCCCATGCCCAGGGCTTGCTCAAGGCAGAATTATAAAAGGAAATATTATTCGTTTTGCCTACAGGACAGACAGTGCAGTCATTCCTCTGATATTTGGGAGGGGCGGTCTGCAGCTTGCATTGGGGGGATTACTTGTCACATGTCTAGCTGTCCAAGTCAAAATGGTGTAACTCATTCTCCCTTGGATATAAAACATACATTTCTAATACAACCCACATGGAACAGATATTCCCTTTTGTGAAAGTCTAGTTCTTCTTAGATTCACTTATCAAAATGCCAGACAACCGGTCCTGAGTCTTTGAAGTTCAATTTCATCCATGAAGCCTTCTCCAGCCAATATAGTTCACAGCTATTTCTTGACATATGAAGACAAAACCCCTGGGTTCGTCTCTCAATTTGGATATTTAAAGCTGGGTGACATTGAACTTAACTTCTCACATGAAAAAAATTTGCAAATAAAATATTAAAAAAATAAAATGATGCAATATAGGTAAATTAAATGACATGGAGCTGCAAATCTGATGATTATTATTATTAGTCTTTTTTAGGGCTGCACCTGTGGCATATGGAAGTTTGCAGGCTAAGGGTCCAAATAGAGCTATAGGTGCCAGCCTATACCACAGCCACAGCAACGTCAGATCTGAGCCGTGTCTGCAACCTACACCACAGCTCATGGCAACACCGGATCCTTAACCCATTGAGGCCAGGGATCGAACCCACGTCCTCATGGATACTAGTCAGATTCGTTACCACTGAGCCACGATAGGAACTCCTATATTATTATTTTAACGCTAATATTATTTCTCCTTTCTCTCACTTGCTATCTCCATACCATTTTTATGGAACAATGTCAACTGGCATGTTGTAAAGTCTCACTACCTTATAATCTATAAATAAGTAAAGAAGATGGACTGTAGAATACCAAGGTGGAGTGAATCATTCGACATATATTAAAACAAAAGAACAATACACACGCACTTCTTGTCTCCATCATAAATCAACTTAAGTTTTAACTTCTTTCACTCATGCTGTGTCTTCCCCATAAAGACTCTATTGAGATATTTCAGATAACCAATGAATTAGTTCACCAAAAAAATCCATGAGACATTTTTTTCAGGATTATTAAAGCTGTAAGAACACATAATCACAAATAAGCATTGTCTAAGTGAACTAAGAGATGAAGGAAACTACCTTTTTTATTTGGGCTAATGCCTACTCATTCCTCAAAATTCTCTTAGCTGTCACATCTGCCAGAAACCTCCTGCCCCTCCCCAGACACGAGGGGGGGGGGGTGCAGCCTTTTGACCCTTCTTTGCTGACATTACAATATTACTTATAACATTCTTAAAGTACTCTCTCTACTTGTTATCCTGTGTCTCCTCCATTACTCTGTTATCTAATGTCTCGTGCATTGCTGTGTTCATAATACAGCACAGTGTCATGCCCAATATCATTACTTGTTGCATGAGTAAATTAGTGCATAGCTGAATGAGTGAATCAATGAATGAATAGAAGAATGAATCAGTCAAATTAAATGAACATCACATATATATATAAGTATCTGGACAATAATTTCTTCAAATTATTCAGAAAATAACTATTTGAGATTTGCAATAATCTTTTTTATTTTTTAATTTATTTTTTATTGAAATATAGTTAACATACATTATTATGTTATTTTAGGTATACTCCATAATAATTTGACAATTGAATACATCATGCAATTATCTCCATGCTAAGTATAGTCCCCCTTAAAAGCTATTACAATGTTATTGACCATATTCCTTGCACTGTATATTACATCCTTGTGACTAATATATTATGTAACTGAAGGTTTATACCTCTTAATTCTTTATATCTATCTCTACCTACTCTCCTCACACCCTTCTCCCCTTGCAACCACCTGTTTGTTCTCTGTATCTCAGTTTGTTTTCATTTGGTCTGTTTGTTTTGTTTTTTTATATTCTGAATATAAGTGAAATCATGCAGTGTTTGTCTTGGACTTATTTCACGTAAAGTAATAATCTAGATCTGTCCATGTTGTCACAAATGACTAATTTCATCTTTCATAAGTAATATTCTATTGTATATATACAGCACTGATTTCTTCAGTGACCTATTGATTGTTTAGTAGCATATTGTTTAGTTTCCACGTGTCATTGTTTTTGGCAGATTTTTTTAGTGTTGATTTCTAATTTCATTTTGTTGTGGTCAGAAAAGATGATTGATAGAATTCAATCTTTTTAAATGTAATGAAACTCATTTTGCTGACGACTTTGGATGGAGATATATATTCACAAACACACACACATATGTACATCTGGTCAAACGTGTGATTTAAGGCAAATGTTTCCTTGTTGATATTCTAGCTGGATGATGCATCCATTGATGTAAGCACAGTGTTTGAATCATCTAATATTATTGTGCTACTGACAATCTCTCCTTTCATGTTTGGTAATTTTTACTTATGCATCTGGGTGTTCTTATGATGGTGGGGGCATATATATTTGCAACTGTTACATCTTCTCACTGGATTGATCTCTTTTTACTATGTAATGCCCTTTTTAATTTCTTATTAGCAGTTTTTGTTTGAAAGCCTATTTTATTTCATGTAAGTATTGCTATCCCAGCTTTCTTTTTATTTCCATTTTCATGGAAAACCTTTTTCCATTCCTTTCATGCCAGTTTGTGTCTTTAGAATTGATGGGAATCTCTGTTTTTGTTTTTTTCATTCAGCTACTTTATGTCTTTTGATTGGAACATTTAATCCATTTACATTTCAAGTAATTAGTGATAGGTTTGCACTTACTGTCATTTTGTAATTGTTTTCTGTCTGTCTTGTAGTTCTTTTTTTGTTCCTTCTTCTTTCACTGTTATTTGATTACTCCATTGTTATGTATGTTTGGAGTTCTTTCTCTCTTATTTGCATATATCTATTGTAGGTTTTTGGTATGTAGTTACCATGAGATTCATACATAAATATATGTGTGTGTGTGTGTGTGTGTGTGTGTGTGTGTGTGTAATTTTAAGTTGATAATCTCAAGTTTGAAAACATCCTAACAACCCTATATTTGCTTTGTGTTCTGTGTGTCTGTTAACTACTTACTGTGACTATAGATGGTTTTAGAATCCTTTTTGTTTGTCTTCAGTTCATTCTCATAGATAGCAGACATGTAAAAAGTTGTAATTTTGGTGTGCTCAAGGGATAAAGTGAGCCCAGGGTCTTTCTACTCTGCCATCTTGGCCATACCATCTATAATAATCTCAATTGTATGAAGGCACATGCTACTTAATTATCTCTTATATTTTGCAAGTTTTATTTAAATTAATTTACCAAAAAAAAACCCTAATGTCATATACATTACCCCTATTTTATAGCTATAAAAATCAAGTCATGTATGTCTTTGTAGACTTTTAGCTAAGTGATTCTCAATCAATGGCTGTCACACTTTGCTTTTTGTATATATCAAATGAATCTAAGGTAAAATATATAATAGTTCATTGCAAAGCCACAGAAGCTATTAGTTAATGCAGTCTGGCACACAGTAGCTTCAGAACATTGATTTTGAACACAGAGAAATAGATATATAATCTTATACTTTTTATTTATTTATAATTTTTTATTTATTTATTTATTTATTTATTTTTTTTTTTTTTGCTTAAGGCATATGGACATTGCCAGGCTAGGGGCTGAACTGGAGCTGCAGCTGCCGGCCTATGCCACAGTCACAGCAACACAGAATCCAAGCCACATCTGTAACCTATACCACAGCTCACAGCAATGCTGGATCCTTAACCCACTGAACAAGGCCAGAGATGGAACCTGTGTCCTCATGGATACTAGTTGTGTTTGTAACCCACTGAGCCACAATGTGAACTCCATATCCTTAAAATTTTTAAATGAGGAAAAGTTTGGGAACTAACCTAATTCATAACTACCTTTAAGGAAGAGATAGCCAGATCCAAAAAGTAAAACTATTTTGTATCAGTGGCAAAATCTGGTGTGTGAATTTATTTCCTAATCCAAGGATCATTGCCCTTTCAATTAATTTATGAAGGGATTATACCTATAAAATTTCAAATTATTTACTTTCTCTTGTAAATGTAACTGCAAGCCAAAGACCACAAGAAGAGTCATGATATATTCCTCTTGTACCCTACAGATTGTTTTTGGTTAATCCACTAGTAATTCATATAAAGCTTTGGACTTCTGAAGAAGTTGGCTGATCTTGGGGAAAGCTTGTAGATGACAAGTTTAATGCTGTTTTTAAAATGATATAATTCCCAAGATGACCCAGTGATTTAATTAACTTATATTTTAAAATATAGAGGTAAGAGTTGGAACCAGTGATGTCCACTTATTTTTAATTAAATTTCTGAAAGCTATGGGCCTCGATCGCTAAATGGGCTGTTATCTGCAATTCAGGGGTCTTAAATAAGGGGCTTTTAGTATCTAATTTTATATTAATAGAATAAAGCTTGAAAATTTTTCCACAGCAGCAATTGCATAAGTATATATTTTATCTGGCATTAAAAAGACATTATTGATGCAGAACTCTCTATTAAGGAGAAAGGACTACTTTTAGATGAGAAGCAGTCCAGAGGCACCACCACATTTATCATCTAAACATAATTAGTTGCATAACATAATAGAATATGAATTATATTAATGTAGTAAGACTGGGAAACACAAGTAAAAAAAAAAAAACAACTATTGAAAATTTTGGTTGGTGCAATTTGAGTTAACACTTATATTAAACTGGAGAAGTTAAGAAAGGGCCAAAGAGTAGAGCAGAACCTAAGGTGCATTTCCTCAACAAGTAATAAGTGCTCACTTACTATGCCCCGGGTAATATACTAGGCACTGACAGTAAAACACAGACATGGATTAGTCCCATTTTTCGAACTAGTGCAGGAGATTTGCAGTGATAAGACTATACTATACATAGGTTGTCAAAGCAGGGGGCTTGGCCATAGGAACTACTCAATGGTTTCATTAAGGCACCACTAGAACAAATAAACTCCAGTTGTTCTTTTCTCTGTTTGTGTCACTCCTCTCATAACTGAAATTCTCTGGAATGCAAGGGGTAGGAGTTTCCAAAAATGACCCTGGTGCTTACTCTGGACTGCTTGAGGTCACTTCCACCCTCTCAGCCAGAACACTGGGCTCAGGCAGTCTCTCCTAGCACAGGTGTCTCCCTCACCGCCCGCACCACTGTGTAAAATCCCACTGGTCTCAAGACTTCCAGATACTGGGCATCAGGCATCTATGGGCAATTCCTACAGCAAGACTGTTGAGTTTCCCATGCTTTGGGAGTGCCTTTACTGATAAAGGTCACATTTGCTTGTAAGTGGTATTGGTGTACTGTGGGAAGTTAGGGGTCATTGCCCTTGAAAGAAAGAATGTTCAGTAGATCACCCTGGTCTAAGCACACCTTCCAGAGCAATGGGAGACCAGACTTGTTTTCTTTTTCACTTGTCTGACCCTTGTCACAGATGTAGCCCCAACAATTATGTTCCTTAACTTGCTGAATGTTAGTTGCATTTGAATGTGTACCTTAAAGAATTAATAGGGTTTCTTCCGTCTAGGTGATTGGTTACACTTCATGTGTTGAGTTTATAATGAAATTATAGGATATTCAAAACCCAGAGCAAAGACCAAAAGGTTGACTCAAAATTTCACTATACTAATGCAATCTTTGTTTATCCATTTACCTTTTGGTTACATGGCTATTATTATAGTATACAGTCTGATTTTTCCCCTATTCTCTTTAATGGAGCTATTTAAACAAACAAGGGCTTTGCTTTATAGTTTTATGAACTTGGAAAGGTTACAGAACTTCCTTATGCCTCAGGATTCAGGTGTATGGTGTTGATCTTTGAGTGAGTGTGTAGCTGTGTGTTCATATGCCTCCTGGTTGTGGGTGAAAGGTTGAACTAAGTGCTTACTGGCATTCTTTTCAGTTCTAAGTTTTATGATAATTGATGATTGATGAACTTGCCTCTTAGCTTTATAGTACATTGCAGTGCCATTTTACATAAGCTCTACATATGTGGGAATATTATAAAAAGGAATAACTATCTTTATTTCTCAATAATATTGGTTAGAAAGAGGAGGATAGGAAAGAAATGAAGAAAGGAAGTAGAGAAAACTACCTGAGGCCACAAGTGCATGAGACAGCAATATACTATTCTGCATAGACTATGGTTCAATTCATCAAAAAATCAATTGTCTGAATGACAGTTATGGTCATTTGTTCAATGACTAATGTATTTATTTTATCAAATTGTTGATTTGTCAAACATTCATTAATGTTAAATATGTATATAGTTTATAAGAAATTATTATTTATTCCAGTGATTTAGGCAACTTTGAATTGGTTCTGTTTGGAAAAAGTTTGTTTGGATGCACCACGGCATAGGTAAGTTCCCGCGCCGGGGATTGAACCCATGCCATAGCAGCAACCAGGCCGGGGCGGTGACAACGCCAGATCCTTAACCTGCTGCACCACAAGAGAACTCTCTTTCTTTCTTCCTTCCCTTCTTTCTTTTTTTAAACAAATTTTTAATATTTAGAAAGGTATATTTAATCAGTAACCAAAAGAGCAGGATGACAACAGAATCTTATATCTGAAATACTTTCATCATGAATATGATGTTTGGAAAGAACTAAAAATATATGGCAGATTAACATTTTAACTACTAAATAGCTAAGAATCCAGTATTAAACTTGATGCAGAATTGAGTAGTCATTGATGAATCAATAGTAAAAATCACCCAAAGTTTAGCAATATTTAACATTTAAAGAATTTGGGAGCATTCAAAGATTGACACAATCCTGTCACCAAAGGATAACTAAAATGTAAAAATCTGAATGGTAAACTGACAAAATTAAGTTGAATCTGACTTCTATGAAACTGGTAGAAGCCTACTAAAAATAGGGGAATTTCAAAGGAAATGAATATATGTAAAAAATAATTGAAAGTATCCTAAATACTCCAAAGACTAATAAAATTCTGAAATTCTAGGATCTAAGAAGGAACAACTGAGATACATCAATTTGGCAGCCATTTATTGAACAACCCGGTATGTGACATAACACACTGCAATCTGGCAGGAAGGAAGCACGTCCAGAATGAACTGCTCTAATGGCATCATGCGTGGGCCAGGCGTTAATCACAAAGACGTAATTGCAATGGTAGGATTTAAAATATCTCAAAAATCACAAACATAAAGCAAGAAATGATAGCGATGTCATAATTTTCCAAATCTAATCTTTTTTTTTTTTTGTCTTTTTGTTGTTGTTGTTGTTGTTGTTGCCATTTCTTGGGCCGCTCCCGCGGCATATGGAGGTTCCCAGGCTAGGGGTCTAATCAGAGCTGTAGCCACCGGCCTACACCAGAGCCACAGCAACGCGGGATCCGAGCCGCGTCTGCAACCTACACCACAGCTCACGGCAACGCTGGATCGTTAACCCGCTGAGCAAGGGCGGGGACCGAACCCGCAACCTCATGGTTCCTATTCGGATTCGTTAACCACTGCGCCACGACAGGAACTCCCAAATCTAATCTTTATAAACTAACATCAACTTTATAGATCAGCTGTTTCTTTCTTTTCTTTTTTTTCTTTTTTTCTTTTTTTTTTTTTTAGGGCCACACCTGCAGCATATGGAAGTTCCCAGGCTACAGGTCAAACTGGAGCTGCAACTGCTTGCCTTCACTACAGCCACAGCAACACAGGATCCGAGCCACATACTTGACCTACATCACAGCTCAAGTCAATGCCGGATCCTTAACCCACTCAGCCAGGCCAGGGCTTGAACCAATGTTCTCATGGATACTAGTCAGGTTCGCTATCACTGAGTCACAATGGGAACCCCTATATATCATTTTTTTAAAACTCTTTGAAAGTATTGACAGCAACTATAAGTTTTTAAAGGATTCAAAATGAATTGATATGAACTGAAAAACTGCATATTAAATGCTAACTTTTGGGTTCTGGTAATGAAATACTATTTTTTCAATATTAGTGCACTCATAAAAAGATAATCATTTTATGGCCCTTTAACTTCTGCTAATTAAGTATTTTTAAAATATTTCAATATAAACAAAATGAAATTTACTCAACTAAATCTGTGCAAAAATTCTGAGTAAGCAAATCGTTCTCATATAATGTTTATTATTTTAATTTTTATAATATGTTTGTAATTCCCACATTTACAGAAAGTTGGTCACTTGGGATTTGGTCATCAATGAAATGTTCTTTAGATGGATGAATTATCAGATTTTTCTTTTTGAAGAAATAGTCCACTTCCTTATAAAACTCCTTATCAATAGAATGAGCACAAGACAAGACTACATCATGCCCCAATAGTTACAATAATTTCATCCTCTCCACAATTGGCAACATGAAGTTTTCTAAGAAGTAGAAGTTAGCAGGATTTGTGAGGGGCTGACGTCCAACGCCAAGAGAGACCAAGGATGAAATCAACACTAATGTATACTGGGCCATGGAAAATAGATAACAGATTTCAGTAACTGTCCAAGAAAGGGAGTCAGAAACTATCAAACAAAACCCTTGGATTCAGAGTCTTTTATAGACCTACCTCATTGTATCAAACTTTGCTTTATCAGATTTGGCAGATAACGCATTTTTCACACATTGAAGGTTTGTGGCAACCCTGTGTGGAGCAAATCTATTGAAGTCACTTTTTCGACAGCCATTGCTCACTTTGCGTCTCTGTGCCACATTTCAGTAATTCTCTCAGTATTTCAAAAGTTTCATGATTATTATGGTGACCTGTGAGCGCCAATGCTACTACTACCATGCGCTGAAGGCTTGGCTGCTGGCCATAGTTTTCAGCAATAAACTATTTTTTAAATTAAGGCATGTACATTTTTTTTACACATAATGCTATTTCACACTTAATAGACTAAAGTACAGTGTAAACATAACTTTTATGTGCACTAAGAAACCAAATAATTTGTGTGACTCACTTCATTGCAATATTTGCTGTATTGTGGCGGTCTGCAACCGAAACCACAATCTCTCTGAGGAATGTTGTATATGATTTCTTAAGTCTGTATAGCTTCCCGGGTTTGCCATATTTTAACAAATACTGCACTTTCCCATTTCATCCTTTAATAGTAGTAAATATGCAGCACAAAGAGGCAAAGACTTCAAAAGCTCGTGCTATACAGGAGACAAAGGGCTATAAGGGCTATATTTTATTTCTATAGAAACCGAAGAGGCCAAGAACAGGGTCTTAAATGTAGTAGGTATAGTTTAAAAAGCCATTCATGTAGTTAATGTCCACATGAATTAACTGTGTACAACCCAAATGAGTGAATGATCAAATAAATACTTGACTTCCTATAAGACGGGTAGAGGGACAGATAAAGATATCATAACCTACTTGGAAGCCAGATTCTGGACTACAGAAACCCCAAAGGGTAAGCACTTTCATTCAGGGACAAAAAGAAGAGAAGACTACACCTACGAGGAGGGAAGAAAGGCAGTGGAGACAGTCTGGGTTACAAAACCAGCCCCCAGTGAATCCTAGAGTACTCCCAACAAAACTCTGAAAAATGGAGACTCAAATTCCTCAAGAATCAGATGGGACCACAGATAAAAGTATCCTTTTCAACTAGGGAGCTCTGGAAAATTGATTCTTGATTTCAAAAGTAAAGCAAGTTTTATTTGATTCAAAGGCATCTTCAGAGGGCAAGAAAAGTTTAATGTGTATACAGTGTGTTTGGAAGACTTTTCTAGGGTCCAAGAAACTCTCCTTTGGGTACCATAGGCTGGTTTATTATCCATTATCTATAACACAAAAATAATGAAAGTGGTACAATTCTCTGTTCAGAAAGCCCATGGGAATACCAGGTTTTGACAGCCATGATATATCTCAGTTAGTTTTTCCTGTATAAAACCATCACAAATCATAGAGTAGACAGTGTGTTGGTTAAAGAGGCTACACATTGAGATGATGAAGTTATTCATTTATCTTCCCTGAAAGAACTCAGACGGCACTATGGTTGATAACATAAATCTTACCCTATACAAGATAAGGATCCTCTCCACTAATGTCTCTTAGCAATTTGATTAAAATTGTCTTTGTTTTCCAGGACTTAATAGTGATCTCACTTTTCTGATTAGTCACTGAAACATTCAACCCAGTTTGTGGTGCTAAAATCTGGAGGATGATTCGATTTAAATAAAAGGAAGAATTAAAAATGCCCTTGAAAAGGGGGGGGGTTGGTGATTAAAATAGGTAAAAGCATAAACAATTTAAGTTCACTTGAAATTCATGTTACTGTTTCTCGTACTTCATTCAAGTGAAATATCATTTCTTCAGAAACTATTTTTCTATGCACAGATACTCTGATTGATTTGAGAGCTTAGTGTTAGCTGCAAAAAAGTCAAACCGTGCAGAGTGAGGAGAAAGGCAGTCTGCACAGTCAGATTGATATCATAATTGAAGTTTAAAAAGGTAATTATGGGACAGACCATCAAAATATTGGAAAATGAAGCAACAATATAAATATTCTTGAGTATAGATATAGGAAGAGAAAACGCAAAAAGCCAACTTAGTGAAAAGCTCAGTGACCTTAGTGAAGGAATGAGGGAAGGAAGGAAGGGAAGAAGGGGGGGTGGGAGGGAGGGGGGAGGGAGACGGGGAGAAGGTAGAAATTGAAGGAATGAAAAAACGAGAGGGAGGAAAAGAAACTACCTCCCTAACCTTCGCTACATGCCAAGAATGTTCTAGGCAATGACTTATCCATTACCTAGTTTAATCTTCACAGAAAGGGGTTTTGTTCATTTCTTTAACCTCTGATTTACATTCAAGAGAGCTGTTTTCTGTTTCTTTGAAAGAAAAACAAAAAAACAAAAAAAAACCTCAGAGATAAAATAAGTGAAAAGACACATCCAAAGTCTACATATGTGAAAATCACTTCCTGCCATTCAAATGTCTCCCGTCCCTTATTTCTTTCTGTCCCTTCTATGTTCATTCCCGAAGAAGAGACTAACCCGCATGTGCGGGGTGGCTCCGATGTGAACATCTGTCTTTCATCTGGAGACACATCCTCCACTAAACACTGGATTTTTTAGCTCTTCCTCCTGAACACTTTTCCGGGTCGCCCCGTCCTCGGGGCACCAGCTGTCACTGCCATACAGTTTAGGGAGGACACTCTCCCCTTCCGAGACTATCTCCACCGTCTGCGATTTCCACGCCTCCCCAACCCTTCAGGCTAGGTCAGAAGATAAGGGCCTTCTTCCTCCCATCTGGGACTATGGCCATCATTTCCCCATTAGCTTCTCTTTCGACAGTTCTAATCCCTCCCTCTTAAATCCTACTCGGCAGGGAAACCAACAAAAATAAAAGCAAAGGACATTACAATTTCATCCCAAGATCTCAACGGCTAATTCAGTCATGCCACGGAGACATAGTTCTTTTCCTAGATGGGAAGGTTGATTAGATATTTCCCTAGCACATTCAGGGGTCTTAGTAAAAGTTCTCACACCACGCCATCCATTGGAAGTCAGTCTCAAATTCCAGGGTCTTTTATGGATGTCAGGCCAGATATAATGTCATGTCACGGAACTAAGATAAATTTTGCTCCCTCTAAAGATAAAATGGTGAGGCAGAGGCAGGTAACTGCAGTGATCATTTCCCTTCAAGAAAGGGAAGAGGAGTTCCCATTGTGGCTCAGTGGTTAATGGATCAGACTAGGAACCATGAGGTTTTGGATTCAATCCCTGGCCTTGCTCAGTGGGTTAAGGATCAGCCATTGCCATGAGCTGTGGTGTAGGTCACAGGCGAGGCTCAGATCCCGCATTGCTGTGGCTCTGGTGTAGGCCGGCGGCTACAGCTCCAATTGGACCCCTAGCCTGGGAACCTCCATATGCCGAGGGTGTGGCCCTAGAAAAGGCAAAAAAAAAGAAAAAGAAAAAGAAAGGGAAGAATGGGGCATAGCAGACCACTATCTGCAGAAAATGCACAGTCTGTTTCGGCGAATGCTATAAAGCTCCCTATTTCAGGCGTGAGGAATTATGTGACTGGGCCTTAATTGTGCTTCCTGAGTGTCCTTCTGGTGTGTTCCTCAAGACCCGGGACTCCACCCTCTGAAGGCCCTTCCTTCTCCGTCCTCCTCCACATTCACTTGGGAAGGAGACACTGGAAACATGCTATTGAGCCAAAATTTCAGCCCGATTCCTCCTTGCAAAAAGTTGAAGACCAGGAGTTCTTTCCAAAATTAACCAGTCCCGTTCCTTTTTAACTGAGACTTTTGGCACTTTCACTTGTACAATCCTCTCAAAATTTTTGTGAGCTTCCTATGAATTTGCTCAGACACTTACTCTTAGACACTTAAATACTCCATTAAACAGATGTCACACCCAGGACGTGTCTCTTTATCTAGACTGATTGACTTCTATTTTGAAAATGTCTTGCTGCATTGGAAGAATGCCCCTGAGATTCCTGGAGGTTCTTTTGTCTAGAAGAGAGAATTGACTACATACTATTTTAATTCATTCAGGAGCCTTAATAAAGAGCCTACAGCAGAGCGCCAACTTTGCTTTGACTTTTATGCCAAATCAATATCTTTCTGGTACTGCCCTGTGTTTTATATTTTACCATCATAAGAGGCCAGAAATGATAATCAGTTTAATTGCTACATCCGTAATTTTTTTTCACCAAATACAGACACTCTAAATTCCATTTGCAAATGTGCCAGTTTTTAATGTAAGTTTCTCTCCTTCTTGTAATTCCTTATCATGTAAACTCCAGGCAACTTGATGACTCAACATTGTGCTTGGAAATCTTGTTGCTCAAATCCAAAAATCTATTTGGGTAAGTGGTTCTAATTCCCAACTAATCAAGCAGATGCTTTTATCAAATGTCCTATATTACATGACATGGATTGAAATTTTTCTTTCTTTTTTTTCCACACCCATGGCATGTGGCCAGGGATCAAACCCACACAACAGGAACAACCCCAGCCACAATCTGACAATGCCAGATCCTTAACCTAGTGTGCCACAGAGAACTCCTGATTGACATTTTTCTACTCCTACAATTTTCAAGCTATCTTCTAAATATCCATAAATAATTTTCTCATCTTTTCTTGTTCTTGTACTAACAGTTTCCTTGCTATTTTTCTAGCCTCTACCCACTATCCAATCTCAAAGCTAAAGACAGTTTTTTTGTTTTGTTTTGTTAGATCACTCCTATTTTAGTACTGATTTTATATCTGTGAGCTATTTTCTATGTAGCCAAACATACCAAAACAATATCTATTTAATATTTCTCTTGAACCCATAAGCTGGTTGTGTGTGCTGCTGATTAAGCCCCAATCAGCTGACTTAAAAATGGCCCACTCATGCTTCTTATCAACTCACTGTTCATCTGGGGGTTGACTATTCTAGGGTGGCTTTGGATTATACAACTCAGCTTTCCTCCACATTTATATTAATTACTCTTTTCTATGTAACAAAGCACCCTAGAACGCATTAGCTTAAAACAGCATCCATCTTCCATTATCCTGATTGTGGATCAGCAATATAGGCTATGCCCAGCCAATCTGATTTGAGGTGCCCAGGGGTTCAACTAGGACCAAAGAGTCTAAGATGGCCTCATTCACACATCTTGCAGTTGGTGCTGGCTGTAATGATTCTCTCTCCCCAAATACCTTCTCAACATCAGAGGGGCTAGTTTGGGCTATTTGAGAGGTGAGACATTGCATTCATTGCAAGAAGGTGAGACTGAACGCTTTCAGGTCTTCTTGAGGTCTAGGTTTAGAAGGCACACGAGTACCTTTCTACTGTGTTCCAGCAGTGAAAGCAAGTCACAAGGTCAGTCCACATTCAAGGGATGGTGAAACACACTCTGTCTTTTGATGGGAGGAACAACCAAAAATGTATAACCATTTGGAATTTTCTAGGACATGCCTTGCAATCCCTCCTGAAGCATGGCACTTGCAGAGATGCAAAAGAGAGCAAATCCAGTGAAACAAGAATGAAAATAGCAATGCACTCAACATGTTTCAAGACTCTGCTTATGTCCCCTTGGCTAACTAACCCTAGAATGCATTAGCTTAAAACAGCAAGTGACCCAGCCAAGGGGGCCAGCAGAATATTGTGACCCAGCAGAATCTTGTGTCAGGATAGAGGGGAGAACACTATAAGCTCACAGGAAAAACCACAGAAATATAAGGAGGCTATTAATTGGAACAATTACCACAACCTATCCAGAAGAGCTAGTGACTGACAGTAATAAAAATCAGACACAGTCTCAACTTTACTACAAAGCTGGCATCATAGATTTAGCTTAACTAAGTAATTTAAGAACTTTCACCGTAAGAATAGTCTCTTCAGTTTAAAACATTCTTCACAGTTGGAAGAATTTAAACTATAGTTTTCCAAGAGAAAGTTGTACAGAATCAAATCCCAATTCTGTAATAACTGTTTGATCTCAGGCATATTAATTTAACTCTCCTAAGACTCCGTGTTCTCATCTATAAGAAGTTGTATCAATACTGACCTCAATAATGTTTAAATTAAATAATGATGGATCATGAGGTCAAACATTTTAATATCTTTTGTTTCACTGTTCTGTCCCAAAACCTGGAGGATTCTTAAAGCGCTGTTATTCCCATGACATTGAGATAATTCTTCTCTAATCACCCTTCAACTATATTGTTCTACATTTATCTCATTAAGTGTTCCAGCCTTTCCTCAAGGCTTCCCTCTGTCTCTCTCTCGAAAGAATGGCGTCTCTTGTTCTGCTCACTCATCTTATAAGGGAAACATCTTCATCAAAGACTTTCTGAACCATTTCCCTGAGCCGAATCCATATTTTATGTTTCAGCGGTTTCCAGAGATTTCCAGTACAACTCCCCTTAAACTTCACAGTGTTTATTTATTCGTAACTTGCTTCCCCATCTGGACCCTGAACTTCACTAGGGTAGACGTTGAGAGTCTCCGTGTAACCACTTTTTTTGAAGAGTTAAAACTTGGGACTGTTCCATTACCAAATTATTTTATTTCCTATCACTACCCTCGACCACGTTCTTTAGAATTTCCCATTCCTGTCTCATAGCATTGCAGTCCAGCCCAAAGCTTTTGGACGGTTTTCAGTAATTAATCAAATTCACTTGAGTTTTACCCTTTTCGGGTTCCTGGATTCAATTCCAATTCCAGTGTATGTGAATGAGTGTGTTGGATGGTTCCCCAAGCCAACAAACAAGTCTCAAGACACCAGCCGAGTGTCCTTCCATTCAAATTCATTCTGACACTGCCTACCAAAGAGAGCATCAGATCACACAGGTTAAGGGTCCAGTCCTACAAGACCATCCCACAACCCTACTTCAGATGCCGGCTGCAAGGCTAGGTTGTTCCTTGTGCTTCTGCCTCACCAGCTCTAGACTAGAAATGTCAACTAGTGGAACCTATCGGGGGTGGTGGTGGGAGGGATTGACTCTTCCAATCCTTTAATCATATGGTTGGTTCTCTTGGCAACCAGCCTTCATCCTTAGATGCCTTACAAAAGTTACCTCCTTATTAGAACAAAAGGCAGCTTTATCACATTTTTTTTTTTGGTCTTTTAGGGCCACACCCATGGCATATGGAGGTTCCCAGGCTAGAGGGTCAATTGGAGCTACAGCTGCCGGCCTACGACAGAGCCATGGCAACACGGAAGTTGAGCCGTGTCTGTGACCTACACCACAGCTCATGGCAACGCCAGATCCTTAACCCACTGAGCAAGACCAGGGATCAAACCCGCGTCCTCATGGATGCTGGTCGGGTTCATTAACCACTGAGCCATGATGGGAACTACAGCTTTATCGCTTTTAACACTTGGGGAGTCCCAAGTGTTTTAGGAGCTGAGAGCCAGGAGCTTTTGGCCTTGTGAAAGACCAAATATATAAATGTATTTCTTTTTGTCAATGGTTGTTCAGTAGTTAGTTGTGATTTTGGTGTTTTCGTGAGAGGAGATGAGCTCAAGTCCTCCAAGTCTGCCATCTTGTCTCCAGTTCTGAGGCCGGGAAGACCAAGATCAAGGTGCTGGCAGCTTCAGTGTCTGATGAGGGCCGGTTTCCTGGTTCTTAGCTATCTTCTTGCCATGTTCTCACCAAGTATATAGGTTTCTTACAAGTTACAATATGGCAACCCCTGCCTGACCCCCTGGTCCCTTCCTCCCTGTGCAGAGGTTGTTTGGAGGGCAGTCAGCCCCTTCTCTTCTCTTTGGCTCCTGCTTCCTCCAATACGGGAGAGAACAGGACACATTGTCTGAAAGTGATTTTCTTGTGTAGAGAAGACACAATCATAAAACAAGGAGGAAAAAGCCAGGAACCCCACCCCAGCAAAGGACTGCCTTCTGCCCCACACGATCTTGACGACAAGGGATTTCTAGGCAAACGGAAGTGTCAACGTGGTGAAGTGTAGCCAGATTAGGGAACACATACTAAGCCTTGGAGGTAACATGATTCTCATATTCATATGAGAGTCACAGTTAATCTGAGGCTGTTTTAAGGCAACGGTTCCCAACTCTGCCCGCACACCGGGATCACCTAGGGAATATCACAAAGCACCTCGAATAACTCTGACTTGATTCATCTGTGGTGCAGCCTGTGGATGAGAATTTTTAAAAGCTTCTCATTTTACTATAGTGTGGAGCCCTGGCAAGAACCACTGTGAAGGATGCGATGCCTTGCTTCGCTTCTCTTTTGACTTCCCTTGTCCTCTGAGCCAGTGGTAGAGAAACAGACACCATCCTCTCCCACGTCCCATTACACATCCACCCTCAATCTGTCAACCCCCAAGCAACTCCTTGCTCACCGAAAGGAGCAGTGCACTGTAGTTGCTTCTACGACTTGTGAGTTTGAGAAACAGCTTTTCTTGGTTGACTTAAATTCTGAATCTCTGTATGTCCCACCGTGGGAGTTTACACAGAGAATGGGCTTAATAAACATTTATGGAACTGAAACAAAATGTGAACACAGTTGCTGCTTTTATTTTATTAGCACTATTCACACTGGAGAAAAAAAAATTGCCATGATCATGTATGTGTATAGTGCTTTATAATTTACAAAGCTTTTTTCAATGTCAGTGTTTCCTTTGATCTTGATATCATTCTATGTGTGGGTTTTAGTCTTCCTTTTAAAACCTAAGGGGGAACTGAGGAGGAATGTGTAATGATTAGCCACCCCGGGGTTCAGAGTTAGAAGGCGTAAAACAGAAACCTGAACCCTGATCTCTGACTTCCAATTACATATACCTCTCAGGAGGCTGAGCCATTAATTTCAGTAGTTTCTACGAATGCTAGCATATTTTTTTTAACCAAACCTCCATAAAAGCTCCACAAGGAAATATGATAAATAATATAAGGAGAACTCACTTCCTTTGGTGAGATTATGTCACATCTCACAAGTAGAAAAAGCAGGAACCAATATCTAACAAAGAGAAATAATAAATTAAAAAAAGACAATTATATCATAACAACCCACAAGGTGTTACAATCAAGCAAGAATGGTTAATAAAAGCCCTTTGCAAATGTAACTTATTGTCTCATTAGAAAAGCCCAAAGGAAGAAAGAGGAAATTAATCCAAAATTAGATGTTAATTAGAAATGCATGATGAACTGCATCTTGCAAATATATAGATATTAGAAAGAAAATGTAGATGCTACACAAGATATTAAGGAAGATATATGCCTTTTATTATATTTGGGGAAAGGAAGAGAAGATGACGCATTAATTATAACTCTATGAAGAGTTCATCTTCAATGAAACTCAAATAGGCACAATGCAAAAGTTTATCCAAACCATTTCTATTCAATAGTCCAAGAAGAGACGAGCTTTCTCAAAAATGTGAAGTAATAAGGTATTGGGCCTTACAGTTAATATTTTTAAATGGGGCTGGGGAGCCAGATTTACACCTGTCCTTTATCTGCCAGGCTTAAAACGGGGTGAAGGACAATGAACCCCCTTACTGAGCTCTCACAGGTCACCCCTTGAACCCCAGGGCCAGGTATCAGACAATGCAGGGAAATCCTTATGCTCCAAAGCCCAGTGACATACTCCCAACGAGTCGGTCTAATCCTGCTTAGCCTGCCTTGACCACTCTTTGCTGCAGAAACAAAATAAAGGCTCTTGTCTGCATTTACCAGTCTCGCCTCTGCTTTCTGATTGATGGCGGGAACACCCCAGCATGGGAGGCTATGTTTCCTGTTTCTAGAAATCTGTAAGTGAAAAAACTTCTTACTGCGTGACAGTCACTTCTGTGTCTGAGTGTCTTACTTTGCCCGATTAAAGCAAAACCCGGGCACATTCTAAAACAACTGGATGACGATGAGAAAACCAAAATTTCTTCTTAAAGTACTAAAAATGTTAACTCAGAACATATGTTATTATTCATTCAGAAAAGGGTTATACGTGTATAGTAATTATATTCTGAAGAAAAACTGTGGGTGACTTAACATGTAGCCTTGGCCCTCTCATAGGCTGTGGGCTTTTATCAAGTCACAATGCTCTGTCTCCACAATTCTGATAAAGCATGACCCAAAGCACGTGAACATGAAACATCATTCAACAGTCATTCCTCAGAGCACACCATCCACACAGAAGATGCTGGAAGATACTTCCCCTCTCACTTTTGCAATTCTGGACCTCAACCCCTGATGGTTACACCACCTGGAATAATCCTTTCCCATCTTACTGAAGCTACTAACTCCATGTATTCTTCATATGCAGTGTGGCTGGACTACTCACTTCCATATGAGATGCCCTTTTTATATCTTCTCTTAATGCATGGGATTCGCCCGTCATTATTTTAACCATGGCTGTTACCATTTCCTCCATAAGCAACATATTTTTCAAAAACATTATTAGAATAAAATTAAAAGCACTTTATTTCCTTTCTACTCTCTCCTTAAAATTCGCTATCTAGGAGAGCTTTTTTCTTGGTTTCAGTGAAGAAATAACTTTATGACTCCTATACTCATTCTCAGATAACTGCCTTAAATTCACTTGAAATCATAAAACACTCTCATTCTAGTCAACAGAATGACCGAGTCTTTGTAAGAAGCAAAACTCTAGGCTGGTTTTAAACATCACTATTCTCCATCTCCCAGCCTTTGGTCTCGTGGTCTAAGAGCCTTGCGCTGTGCAGCTGACAGCGGGATGTGGAGAGTGTCGCTTCCTTCTCACACTCCCTCTCCCTCTCTGCTCTAACTGATGCTTGTCAAGTTGTGAAGCATGGGCAAAGAGAAAGAGGGAGAGCAAATTCGCTTTCTGGGGAAATGGGAGGCTCTTGCTCTTGGGCCATTGCTGTAAACTGCTCTCTTGCAAATCTCTCCAGAGCCCATAGGAAATGGACACTCACCTTTCGCTTCTTTGAGCTACTCGGTAGTTCTGTTGAACAGGACACAGATGACCCTGCTGGATCTCTAATGCACAGTTTTTTGTTTGTTTGTTTGTTTTTAGGGCCACACCCATGGCATCAGGAGGTTCCCAGGCTAGGGGTCTAATTGGAGCTGTAGCCTCCGGCCTACACCACAGCCACAGCAACACAGGATCTGAGCCACGTCTGCGACCTACACCACAGCTCACAGCAATACCGGATCCTCAACCTACTGAGCAAGGCCAGGGATCGAAGCTGCAACCTCATGGTTCTTAGTTGGATTCACTAACCACTGAGCCACGACGGGAACTCCTAATGCATAGTTCTTGGTGAATCGCTCCGAATCTCATAAGGAACACACTCTGGGAATGAAGGTGGGTCTCCAGATGGGTACAACTCGGCTGGCTGATCCATCAAGGGTTCCTCTCCTCTGCTGAGGATTTCCTAAGTAGTAGATGAATCTCATGCACTAATCTCCCAAATGCAGAGACCAATTTTTCTCTCTCTACAAAGTCCTCTTGAGCTTTAGGTGAGCACTCAGGCCTCCCTACAAGGTGGGAATTGGGGCCCTTGATTGGCTCAACCCCCTTCCAAAGTCCTCTATTTTAACTGCACTTTGCCTGTTTATTCCATGTAACTCTCCAAAGGCACTGGTCATACTCCACAGCTTTCCTAATCATGAAAGGGACTGGGGTGTCCAATACATTAACATGTACTTTGTGAATGTCTGCTATGAATTTTTTTGAATTCATTAAGTAACTAAACATTTTTGTTTATTAACAACTCATTAAAACTTGATAACTATCCAAGCAAAAACAAATAAGCATAAAAGTGGCTTACTCAAAAAGTGTCAAAGTCAGCTGCTTCAGCTTTTGCTTCTGTAAAAATCTACAATGGTTTTTAGGGGTAAACAGTGTATATTGCAAATATTTCACTTTAGCTCAGTTGTCAAAGTATCAGAAAGATCACTATGAACATTAGATCAAAGAACATTAAAAGGTCAATCAACAAAATATACAAAAGACTAACCCACACTTAAAAATTCAGTCTTGCAAGTGAGCACATTAATTATTTCTTTTAAGGAGAGTCTTGTTTTTTGGAAGAACAGCTTACGTCAGTACAGATATTATTGGTTAGTGAAGGAGCAGATCCTACAAACCTGTCTGAAATCTGTCTGGAAACTACACTGGCAACATAAATAGGCTCCTATCTTTAGTTTCATAATTCTATTTCTCAGAATCCAACCCAAAGAATTCAGTAAAAGCGTTTTTGAAAACAAAGATTGATGTATAAGTATCTCGATTATAGTCTAATGCATAATAGATAAGATTGAAAAACAGGAAATGTTTACATATTATGCTGAACACAATGAAATATAATATACATTAGAAAATGTTGACCCTACCAGCACTAAAATCCTGCTCCTACAACTCCTAATTTATGCTTTATTTAGTGTGTCCCTGGATGCATGTTTATGTGAAGTGGGGGGGGGGGGGGGTGTTGATTACAGAAGGAGCCACTGATGGAGCCTGTCCGGATACCCCACATCGGTGTTTTCTCCTTATTGTGCTGTGTTGTACAGTCATGTGTTGTGTATGTTATGCTGCGCTATATTCCATAGTTATTACCGTGTTCTATAGGTCAGGTATGAGTCTTATACTCTACATTAAGGAACCACATATCAATTAAGAGGCAGAAACCAGCCTACCCCTTAAGTCCCAATCTCTACGTAAATTTACCCATGTTGTTATTCTCTGAGTGGTAGAATCCAATGAATGCTTGCTGACTCCCACTGTGCTAAGGGATGTAAGCAAGAAATGAAGAGATAAAACATGGTCTCTGCTTGGAGCAAAGACATGTGACCCATGATTGCAGTGGAGTGAAGGAAAGAAAATACTGACTACCTGCAATAAGGAAGAAGAATGTGTCAAAGAAGCCATAAAATATGTATGTTCTTCCCTTTACAGGGCTCTGTATTTTAGGTGAGTGGTTGAATGCTTCGAGTTTGTGATTTTTAAACTGGAAGAATACCAACCTCATTAGATTTTATGATGATTAACAGTAGTCCTTCCTATAATTAAACCAGCACCAAGCCTGATCATAAGAGGACAGCAAGTGTAAGTAGTTTCCCTTTTTGCCCTGGACTACAGATATATCTACCAATTCCTGGACCCACAAGACAGCTAAAGAATGGGAAATGGGGGGAAAAAAAAAAAGGTCAAAATGAAGCACATCAGTCAAAGAAAACGGCAGAAAGAATTACAAGATATTATTCCGGAGCCAATTTAGCCTCCATTCATTTGACAGATTGACACCTTGTAAATATGTCACTGGTTGTAACTGGGCTGTCAGAACCACAACGTGGCCTCACACAAATGCCTGCTCTAATAGGCTTACCTGCTGGCACTTTCCTTCTGCACAGACATGTGCTGGCTTCACAGCCAATGCTCCAGTGTGCCCTCGTGGATACTCGGGGAGCCTACGTAGTCCAGCAGAAGAGTTCTGTTTCTCAGATTTACTCTGTACTGATTTTCCTGATCCTTCGCTAGGCTGGATATTGAGCTTTCATGTTAATGCTGAAAATGCCATAATTATATTTCATAAAAGCCCCTTTTACTTCCTGGGGGAGATGCCAATGACGTCGGTTATCTGTGTCTTCTTTCATTCTCACTTCAATTATGATGACATAAAAAGGTATAAAGATGGGAATAAAGGTATTTGTGTGTGTGTGTGTGTGTGTGTGTGTGTGTGTGTGTGATGTGTATTTACATCTTGGGAATGTTAACAAAGCAGTAAAAACCATTACGATTTCTAAACTAAATGAGTGACGCCAGTGCCGGGCAGGAAACTTTAACATTCCAACCCGTTATCTTTTCTGAGAAAGGACAAGATGCCAGAGGGGTAAGGGGAAGTGCCCCTGACAAAGGATTCTACAACTATCCTCGCTGAGAGGAAAAGGGGGAGGTAAAATACTGGGGAGGACACATGAACTCCTGCCTGCCCAGGGCAGGGTCCCAGGGCCATGCCTGGTATGTGAGGGGAGGTGCAGAAGGAGAGGAGGGAAGCGGGGTGAGGTTAAGGGACAACACACAGCAAACAAGGAAAGTGAACGCTCAGAAGAAAGCAGACATTTCTTGGGCACAGACGACTGGACTTCACTAGAAGCAGCAAAGGAAAAGCAGATGCAAATTGCATCGCAGAGAATGCCTGTGGCTCCAAGTACCTTTCAACTTTCATGTGCTGATGCAACGCCAAACATCTATTTCACTTAACAATACGTCTATTTAATCCAGCCATAAAGAGAACAGCACCGAATCCTGTATTAAAAGCTGGAGAAACCTATTCAAATGGGTTTAGACTAAATACCAAACTTGGAAAATAAAGAAAAAATTACCTAACCTAAGAAAATATACTTCTTTAGAACGGCAGTTCTATGGAAGAGAAGCTCTTTGAAAACGCAAAGTAAGTTTTTATTCCCCTGAAGATTAAAATATACACAGAAATCGGTTTTACAAGCTAAGTGGAGTTCTCAATAGAAAAGAAGAGGAAATTGTTTCAATGAAAAAATAGAAAGTAGTTATTCAAATAACTTCTTAATCAGGAAAGGCATGTAAGCTTCACAACCAGCTGAAATATAGCTAATTTTAAGATCGTAGTTGATAAAAAAAATATATTGCACAGCTGAAACCTGGGAAAAACTTAACCAAAACAAGCAGTCAAACGTCCAGATTTTTTTCCCCAACGTAAAAGTAAAAACTGTTAAAGAACCGAAAAGGCTATGAGAGAGAATACGCGTTATTAATAAAAGAAGTAGGGATGCCACAAAGATAACAGTAAACAAAACAGGATCACTGATTGAGACTCCCTGAATAAAACTTTACCAGGTTTTGAGAGAGTAACTGGTACCAGACGTTATCTTCCTCTATAAACAACTATAAAACGGGGGAAAATATGAGGCCACAGTTTCTAGGCACTGTGAGAAAACTGATTTCTTAAGTGTAGGTCCAGCCCTCCCTCTACCTAGGGTGACTTCTCCTTATTATGACACAGTCCGCTTTTACCCAAGAGAGGCAGGAGAGCTTCCCCTAGCTGAGGAGGCAGATCTGTAGTGGTTGGAATTTGCAAAGCAGAACACTTGGGACAAGAACACACAGAGAAACTGTAGGGCAGAGGGCAGAGAGAGACGCTAAGGCTCAAGCAGCTCTGGAAGATGCTTAGGTTCTGACCCACATCGAGTGCGGGACTTCGTCAACGCTGACTGCCACCCTAACCATCCAACAGAGATGTTGGAAATTCCATGCCTCCAAAGTCAGGGCAAGACCCTAAAGCAAGGCTTTCTCTAGGCACATCCGAATAAAGCTGACAACTGAGCCATGAGAAGATCCGAAGGAAAGACAATAGGAAGGTAAAGCCGCATGAGGTGGACAGCTTGGGAAATACCTTGGGCTTCCAAAGATCTGCCCTAACGAAACGGCCAACGAAACCTTCACAAGTTTGAGGTGATCATTCAATAACTGAACTGCCCCCAAAAACAAAATATCAGCACCTGTAGAGGATAATAAAAATCTGGAATATCTATAGTGTATCAATCATTATATCCTATATACAATCAAATACTACTGAGCAGCCAACAGACAGTGAAAGTAGAGTCTCTACTAGAAAAAGCAAGGAGTAGGGAACAATCCTGCAATGTCAAGGTGTTGAATTTGGCATAGACTCTGAATATGCTCAAAGGAGTAAGGAGATTTTACTTATATTCGTTACGTGTGTCTGTGTAACAAATTAGAACTCAGAAGCTAAAAAAACTATTACAGATCAGTAATTTGGGCACAGCTGAACTTATTCCTCTGCCTCAGGACACCCTGCAAAATTGCAAACTATTGGCCAGGCTCAAGTGGGGAAAGATATTCCTCCAAGATAAATATGTTTTGGCTGCATTCAGTTCCTTGTGGGCTGTGGGGCTGGGTTCCCTGCCGGCCGCCCTCAGTTCCTGGATGTGTGGACCCCTCCATCCTGGCAGCATCAGAGCCAGCAAGTGAGAGCGTCTGCTAACAAGGTGAGAATTCGTCTTCTGTAACCTCATCTCAGAAACGGCATTCTATAACCTTTGCTGCATCTCGTCTATTAGGAACAAGTCACAAAGCGAGCCCACACTCAGAGGAAGGGCACTATAGCAAGCATATGAATGGTGAACAACCAAAGATGAGCATGTTTAGAGACCAGCTCAGAAGTCTGTACATAACATTAGCCATTACAGAATGCAAATTAAAATCACAGGGCGATACCAGTTTGCAACCACCGAACGGCTAAAATTGAAAAGACTGTAAACACCAAATGTTGATGGGCTCGTGGAGCAGCTGTAATTCTCATACATCATTGGTGGGCGTGGGAAATGGTACACCACTTTAGCAAAACAGTTCAGCAGTTTCTCATAAAGTCAAGCAAACATTTATATTATAACCCAGTAGGTGAACTTCATGTACTTACCTAGGATAACTGGATAAGCATGTCCACACAAAACTTGTACACAGATAGGTAGAGCGGTTTTATTCATAATATTAGAAATTTAAAACAATCCAATGCCCATTAGTAAGTAAAAGGATTAAAAGAGTAGAACACTGCTAGCCAGTAAAAAGAACAAAGTATTGATACACACGGCAGCATAGGTAAGGCACAAAAGCAGAATGATGAGTGAAAGAAGCCAGATAGGAGAATATATATTTGATGATTCCATATGTGTGACATTGAATAACAGGTAAAATTAAGCTTTAGTGAAGGAGTTAGATTTTTGTACAATTTGACTAGAAAGAAGAATAAGGTGAGTCTTTGGAGGGACGAAAATGTTCCGTAATTTAACTACAGTGGTGTTAAATGGGTATTTATATTTGTCAAACTCAAAAAACTGTACACAACTACATGGATTATTTTTAACTAAAGTATAAAAATTTTATCACCATAAAATGAAAAGACTATGGTTATGAAGACCTAAAACTGAAAGAGTAAGTATATATCAAACAAGCATAAATAAAATGAACACAATCTCAGATGTGATTATGTAAAATATTTGAATTAAAAAATAATATTCTCCTAGAAATGATATACAGGTTAAGAATGGGAAGGAAGAAAAGAAGCAAAGAGCTTGGCTTTGTGCCACACCCACAGCATGTTCTGGGGCCAGGGATGGAACTCACGTCACAGCAGTGATCCTGGCCACTGTAGCGACAGCACCAGATCCTTAACCTGCTGAGCCACCAGAAAACTCCAGTGCCAGCATATTTTTAAACAGTCAACAACAGGAGGGACTAAGATACCAACTAGCAATGTGTGAGTCCCCTAAAGATGTCCTTAGACAAGCGGCCACAGATGTGCCAATGCAATATTTTCAGCAAAACAGGGCTGTAGAAGCGTACCACTATGTCTGCAGCATGTGTCCTTAACTGCAGGCATGAGTGGAAGGTGGAACACACGACAGAGTCCTTGAGCAGTGCACACATCCACATGCTCTTCCCCAAGAGGAACATGTGTGCAGTCGACACATGGATATTTGGGTGTTTATGTATGTGCATATGTGTGCGTGTGTATTTGTATATGCATACACATATTCCAGTCACTGAGACGTTAAACTCTTCAAGAAAGTGGAAGTAACTTATAAAAGCAGTATATGGGGTTAGGAGATGGAAATTACTGCCTTTGGAATGGAAAAGCAATGAGATCCGCTGTATAGCCCCGGGAACTATGTCTAGTCACTTATGACGGAGCATGATGGAGGATAACATGAGAAAAAGAATATGTACATGTACGTGTGACTGGGTCACCTTGCTGTACAGCAGAAAATTGACAAAACACTGTAAACCACGCATAACGGAAAAAATTAAAATCATTTAAAATTTAAGAAAAATTTAAAAATACAAATAAAAGCAGTATAAAATGTGTAATGAAGTGATTTTACGTAAATGTACTTGTATGTGAATATGTAACATATATATTCATGCTAATATAGAAAATTGTTTTAAAATATAATTGTAATTGTAATAAAATTGTAATAAAATAAAAATATTTTATGAATCGAACAGCTATAAAGCTTAATAATTTAAAGGAAAAGAAAACATGAAAGGAAGAAAAATTCATGACAGAAAATTTTTGATAAATTCATCATGTTACTCAAAATGAACTTCTTCTTTCATTCTGAGACTGATAATCAGAAACCAGTCAATCAAATATATTAGAAAATTTAAAGTGGATGTCAGTCAAATTAATAAAATGGTATATTTTATTTCTCAGTCAACAGGTTCAAAGCAAATGACACAAACAGTGAAGCAAAACCAATGGATTATAAAAATAACAACAACAAAACAAAGTATCTAAAAAATAATTTAAAGGAGGAAAACCAATAATGAGAGTTATGGAAACAACTATAAATGATTCACCTAATAAAAAAGACTTTTATGCCAAAACAAAATTCAAATATATACATTTTCGTAAACACCCCAGATAAAATATAATTTCAAAACATAATAAAGAACAAATATATACTATGACTGTGTATATAACATATACAGAATTTTATTGACATAAAAATAAAATTTAAAATAAAAATATGGACAACTAGAACTTTAACAGGTTGAGAAGATTTATAAGCTACCATGAACACATAGCTGCCCTAAACTGCAAGAGTGTTGTAAAGTTTAAATATTTTAATTATATCAAAAATTTTAGAAAGTCATAGTTGTCATATGAGATTTTTTAACTCTCATTCTAAATAGAAATTTAGAATTAAGAATACTTAATTTGGAGTTTCTGTTGTGGCTCAGCAGAAACAAATCTGACTAGTTACCATGAGGACGCAGGTTCAATCCCTGGCCTCGCTCAGTGGGTTAAGGATCCGGCATTGCTGTGAGCTGTGGTGTAGGTCGCAGACACTGGCTCTGATCTGGTATTGCTATGGCTGTGGTGTAGGCTGGCAGCTACAGTTCCAATTGGACCCCTAGCCTAGGAACTTCCATAGGCCGTGGGTGCAGCCCTAAAAAGATCAAAAAAAAAAAAGAAAGAAAGAAAAGAAAAGAAATACTTAATTCTAAAAATACTATATTCAGAAAAGTATACAGCTACAGTTAGAAGGTAGTATCTGTGCTGCTATTCTTGGTAGTCAAAACATAATAAAAATATACAAAATCACAGCATGGTCCTATAAAAGTTATAATTTAACATATAAAATGTATTTAAGGAAAAACACGTAAGGCTTACTTATAACATTAAAAATTAAAATGAAGTTAAAATATGTGGTAAAGAAAGTAACATTTTGAAAACTTGTTTAGCTTAGTAAGTGAAACACAGCAGCTGTTACGAGTTTTTATGCTTTTACATTATTACCAGTGAACACTGATAATGTTTTTCTGTGTCATATTGCCCTTCATATTTTTGAATTATCTTTAATATTCTTTGTCCATTTTATATAATCATTAATTTATAAGAATTACTATAGATAGTTCTTAGATGTTTATATTTGAAATAAGCATTCACTAAGGACTTTACCAATCTCATATTAAAGTAGCCAGAAATATTTGTAAATGGAAAAATAAAGCAATATCATCATAAATCAATTATACCAGAAGCTGAAAGGAATTTTGGCATTGCATATAAAGAGACTTTATGATTTTTATGCAGATGTATTTAATAGCTCCCTTTATCTTAGGAAACATTAGAAACATAGACTCAGATAGTATTTAATCAACAGAAATATCACTATGCAATTTTTAACATTATGGAAAATGCCTGTGATAGAATGTTAACAAAAAAATGCGAGATGAAATAATAATTACAAAATATGAGCTCCAGTCAGTAAATTAAAAAAAAAAAGTTTTAGAAGAAATGCTGAAAATGAAATAGTTCCCTTCATCATCTCAATGATCCGATCATAGTTGACTGTTTTTCTGCTTTTGTCAGATTTTGGTGATTTTTTTTTTTTTCTAGCTTTTTAGCTCCGCACCCACGGCGTATGTAAGTTCCCAGGCTAAGGGTCAAATTGGAGCTGCATCTGCTGGCCTACACCACAGCCACAGCAACAAAGGATCCGAGCCATGTCTGTGACCTATACCACAGCTCACAGCAACGCTGGATCCCTGACTCACTAGGAAAGGCTAGGGATCAAACCTGCATCCTCATGGATCCTAGTCAGATTCATTTCTGCCGCGCCACAAAGGGAACTCCAGATTTTGGTAACTTTTTTTTTTTTTTTATCTTTTGTCTTTTTTAGGGCTGCACCTGAGGCATATGGAGGTTCCCAGGCTAGGGGTCTAAACAGAGCTGTAGCCACTGGCCTACGCCAGAGCCACAGCAACGCCAAATCCAAGCTGCATCTGTGACCTACCACACAGCTCACGGCAATACCGGATCCTCAACCTACTGAGCGAGGCCAGGGATTGAACCCAAAACCTCATGGTTCCTAGTCGGATTCGTTTCTGCTGCGCCACAATGGGAATTCCAGATTTTGGTAACTTTTATATGCCCTACATATAAAATATATATTGACACACAACCATGTTATAAGGGAAAATTGTGAAAACTTACCGAAAAATATTTGGCATGTTAAAAAACCCCAATACTTAAGATGCTTCTTAAATGTTAACACAGATCTGTTACGTTAGGAAGTTAAACAGAGCAAGAAGAGAAGTTCCTGAGTGAAGATCTTGGGCCAAGAGTGGCTTTGGCTGCACATGGTAACCTCTGAGACTGGGGGGAACATGCTAGTCTAGCACCTCTTCAGACGCAGGGTGATTATGAGTTATTACCTCCTTGGGGAGGAGAAATGGAGCACAGCCTTCAGAGTGTTACTTAATTACCAGATTTCCAGATAACTATCTGGTTATCATGGTGAAACGCGTGTGTGTTCAATAAATTCCGCTGTGCACTCCATCCAGTGTGAAGACTGAGTGGAAGAGCTTTTCCACTCAATGGATCTTGTCCTGACGACAAGCTAACTCATAGTCAGGGTTTGGGTACCATGTGAGCAGGGTCCCCTAAAGAATGTTGCCTTGGGATGGCTCACTTCTTCCCAGGCTTGGTACACATCACATCACTCCTATTCAAAAGCCACAAAGGCTTTGCTGGTCTAGCACAGCATCCTTTTGGTATTCTTTCCCACCCACCCCCCCCAAGCTGTTCTGTTAGATCCCTCCCTCCCCACTTCTGCACAAAACTTGTTATGTTTAGAACCTTCAGATTTCCCACCATTTCCTAAAACACCCCAAATCTTCCCTTTATATTCTTCTGCTTACTCCTCCCATCAAAACTTCCTTTAAAAAAAAGTTAAACAGGGACGGATTCAACTCCCATTTTCTCCATGTATACCTCTCAAATTCTTTCCAGCTGCATTTAATATTTCCTTTCAGTGTGCTCCTGTATAACTTTACTTTTATCACAGCAGTAACCACAAGGAGTTTTATACGAGGATTAGTTTTAGGTAAGCACTTTTTTGTTGCTAACTATAAGCTGTTGGAGAAAAGAAGCTCTCATTAATCTCTGCATCGCTTGCAATGCCTAATCTAATGCCTTGAACACCAAAAAATGCTCAATAATGACTTTTTAGATTTCAGGTTGAAAAAAAAACTGTAAAAATATTCCATTCAGGCATTTTTATATTTACTTCAATAAACATCTGTTATGTCCAATTATATGTCAAACTCTGCTTTAGATATAAAAGAGATAAATAAGGAGAGAAGCTACTTTTAAGGAGCTTAATAACTAGGTATCATTTTGTATGAAAGCAGAAACAGAAGCCTCTTTACTGATTAATAGGCAAAAATATTTCTATAGTTGTAGAAGGTTTGGGGGCAACATGGATCCTGGTTGCCAAAGATGTAATTAAACTTGACCATGCCTGAACTTTAGAAATAGTCTAGAAGATCTGTCTTTGAATGGTTTACCTTGAAGGTCTCTTTGCGCTCTTTGTCCTCCAATCATAAAAAAAATACATATGTATATATATATAGACACACACACACACACACACACACAAAGAGAGAGAGAATAAGAGAGAGTCCCCTGTCTTGTGAACAGGGTGTTACAAAGAAGGTCAGAAGGGAAGAAATCAATAGAATTTTGTCATCTCTAAACCAGAAGGGATTATTTCTCAGACTATCTCCCATGTGTATAAGCGTGTACATTCTGTTAGATTGTATCATTTGTGACAAGGGCATTTGTTGAACAGACACGCGGGTTAGATGTAAGCCAATGGAAAGAAAAGGAAAGGAAAACACACCATCAATTATTAAGCGTCATTTCTTGGGAACAGTGTTAGACACGCTCACATTGTAGGTTTTTATCAATACCATTTCCCAAAGAAGCTACAGCTCAGAGAAATAAACTAACTTGAGCATGGTCACGAATTTTAAATCCTTGGACAACGATTAATTCTCAGAGAACCTATTTTTTTTGTTTTAGGAAGAGCTTCCCAACAGATCTTCCTCCTCTACTCTCCTCCCATTCTTCTCTCTAATGTCTTAGGAACTAACTACTAATGAGAATCACTGCAGCACTTGGGGTTGTTATTCTATATTAAAATACATGAAAATATTTTTTCACCCTTCTCAGGGAAGCTGGAACTCTGCACCTGACACTCCTACCATTTCCTGAGCACAGAAAGACACGCACATGCAGAGGGAACGTGCTTAGCATGGTCTTTTCCCGCCAGCAGGAGACAGGCCTCCCCCCCCTGGTCTTCCACAGAGAGCACAGGAGCTCCAAGGTCTAGCACTGGTGAGACCTTCACATTCAACTGACTGCATCCACAGCAACCACAACATGCTCTCCTCGCTAAACTTTACGGCAACCCGGTGACTTGGGGCTTCTCATTTATCAGCTATTCATCTTCCAATTCAGGGACCCAAGTCTCAGAGTAATTAGTAAGCTTGAGCTATACTGTTTTTTAACTATTATTCACTGTGTATCTTGTATCTAGTGAGCTGCCATAAATTACCATTTATTACAGGAAGCAGATGGAAAATGGGCAAGTGTTTGAAAATTCTCACCATGTGATTTTAAAGTATGATTTAATCATACATTTGGGGTGTCAAGGATTATTTAGTTCATGTCTTTCACATTTAAATGAAGGAACTGAAAGTAATCGTTTATTCCATTCATTCAATTAGTCAACTAATATGAATACTGATACAAATAACATTAATGGCTGACATTTATTCATTTAGTGTTCATAGTGTGTCAGGCACTAGTCTGAGAATTTCATATGCATTAACTTGTTGAAAGATTTATTGAACACCTATTAGGTACTTATATACTGGGGATAAAGTAGCTAATATAGAAATGATTCCATCTTCACAAAACTGACATTTTAGTGGAAGAAACAGACAAACAATGAACATGCAAGCAAAGAACAAGATCATGGGCATTTCTCCAAGCGTAGTGCCAGAAGGAAACAGAACCGTAACTTAGAGATTAACTGAGGTTGGCTATTTTAACTAGGGTTGTCAATACAGTCCTCTCTTAGCTGCCATGTAAAATGACTCAGTCCTGGGCCGACAGAACTGTGAATATATAGACCTGAGATAAATCGTTACGAGATGGGTCATTCACCCACACTTCCAGGGTTATATGTTTGAGTTTTAGTCCAGATTTAATGGAGAAATAGTGAAGAGTTTTAAGCAGACAAATGCAATGATGTAATTTAAATTGTGAATGAACACTCTTATTGCTTTGCGGAAAATGGTCTGAGGAGAAAAAAGCTTGAAATCCACAGAAGCCAATTAGAAGGCTATGCGATGTTCCAGGCTAAGGATAACTGTGCCTTGGGCCAGGGTAAAAGCTACAGAGAGAAAAACAAGTCATGGATTGATTACATTCTGAAACTCAGTTAATGGCTTCGGAAATAAAATGTGTAAGGGCTATGAGGAGGAAAAGAAATATTAAGATGATTTTTGCTTGAGTAACTGAATAGTTTATGACGAAACTTACACAAAAGGGTAAAGACCAGGGGAGAATCAGGTATAATAAATGGGCGATCAAGAGCTCTCTGTCTCTTTTTTTTTCTTTTTAGGGCCACACCTGTGGCATAAGGAAGTTCCCAGGCTAGGGGTTGAATCGAAGCTACAGCTGCCAGCCTACACCACAGCCACAGTAATGCAGGATCTGAGCCACATCTGCAACCTACACCACAGCTGACAGCAACACCAGATCCTTAACCCATTGAGCGAGGCCAGGGACTGAAACCCCATCCTCACGGATATGAGCTAGGTTTGTAACCTGCTGAGCCATAACAGGAACTCCCAAGAGCTCTCTTTTGAATATATTCACTCTTTAACAATGCAAGCAGAAACACCAAACAAACAAACAAAAAAACTGAGACCTATGGGATGGGGGCTCAGAAAAGAGAATGAAGCTTAAACTAAAAGTTTGAAATCATTAATGCATAGACAACATCAAGACCACAGGGCTCACCTCACTATGGAGAACAGTATGGAGGTTCCTTAAAAAACTAAAAACAGAATACCATATGATCCAGCAAGGCCAATCTTGGGCATCTACCCAGAGAAAACCATAATTTGAAAAGATACGTGCACCCCAATGTTCACTGCAGCATTATTTACACTAGCCAAGACACGGAAGCAACCTAAATGTCCACTGACAGAGGAATGAATACAGAAGATGTGTTATATATATACAATGGAATATTACTCAGCCATAAAAAATATGAAATAATGCCATTTGCAGCAACATTGATGGACCTAGAAATTATCATACTAAGTGAAGTAAGTCAGACAGAGAAAGACAAATATCATATGAGATCACTAATATGTGGACATAACGAGAGATGATACAAAAGAACTTATAAACAGAAACAGACTCAAAGATTTTGAAACCAACTTTATGGTTGCCAAAAGGGAATTGCAGGGCAGGAGGGATAAATTAGGGGTTGGGACTGACATATACGCATTACTGTATATAAAAGAGATAGGTAATAAGGACCTAATGTATGGTAACCTACTCAACATTGTGGAATAATCTATAGGGAAAAAGAACCCAAAAAAGAATGGATATAGGAGTTCCCGTCGTGGCGCAGTGGTTAACGAATCCGATTAGGAACCATGAGGTTGCAGGTTCGATCCCTGGCCTTGCTCAGAGGGTTAAGGATCCGGCATTGCCGTGAGCTGTGGTGTAGGTCGCAGATGCGGCTCAGATCCCGCATCGCTGTGGCTCTGGCGCAGGCCAGCGGCTACAGCTCCAATTAGACCCCTAGCCTGGGAACCTCCATATGTCACGAGAGTGGCCCTAGAAAAGGCAAAAAGGCAAAAAAAAAAAAAGAAAAAAGAAAAGAATGCATATAGGCACATGTATAACTGAGTGACTTTGCTGTACACCTAAAACTAATGCAACTTTCTAAGTCAACTATACTCCAATAAAATTTTATTTAAAAAAAAAAAAACAGCACGGGATTGATGAAATCACCTAAGAAAATAGTATAACACAGGAGGAAAGTTGGGTGGGATCCAGGACTCATCATTCAGAAACTGAGAGATTTGTGCTATTGAGTGAGAGAGGATTTCAATAAAATAACATAAAGTAGTACCTTCTTGAAAAGGAAACAGAGGACTAAACTAGTCTAGTCACTTACGATGGAGCATAATAATGTGCAAAAATAGAATGTGCACATGTATATGTAACTGGGTCACCATGCTGTACAGTAGAAAAAAAATTGTATTGGGGAAATAACTATTAAAAAAATAATAAAAAAGTTCGCCATATATCACAGAAACTACAATAAAAGGGTAAAATGTATTGTATATAAATTATACCTCAACAAATCTGTCTACAAAAACATCATCTGTGCAGTTTTCAGGTGGTGTGTGAATCTGAAAGATGCTTCCTAAAGTCCAACTTGATGGGGCAGAAGAAGTAGCTTCCTTGATCTCTTTTCCCCCATGTCTACACTCCAACCTGGGTTTATGGGGTGTCCCATTCCACTAATAGGAGGGGAGGGAAGATGTCTATGGTTTCTCCATCATGCCTTCTTCCCTTATATATATCAAACTTTAATCTTTCAGACTTTTACAAATGCAGAACCTCTCAAAGAGGAGACAGCCTAGGTCTCTGAGGGTGCAAAGGACAAGAGAGGGAAGAAACGGTTGGAGAGGGGAGGAAAGAAATGAAAAGTGATTTAGTTAATTATAAGTTTGCTTATTAATTAAGTACACTTATTTTCCCTCTCCCCTAAAATAAACATTACTTAATATCATAACCAAAATTACATTAAAGAAGTATTATCCTTTGAAGATAATATCCTTGGAAGACATTTACAATGGAAAACAACACAGAAGATAAGAAGTAGACACTGCTGTACAAGACAGCTATAAAGAAACTGGAATTCCTCATCCAGAAAAACTATCAACTAATACAAAGGCTAAAATTAAAAGGGATCCCCCAATTCACTGGCTTTTCACCTATTGTTAGGAATCACTACAGGTTTATCTTCCACCAAAATAAGAGATTAAAGGAAGAAAGAGGAAGGTGTGGGATTCTGCAGAGGTTCTAAGACAAATAGAAGCAAAAGGATTTTCCGCAAACCAGATTTAAAAAAAAAATGCAGAAGAGATACGAGGCAATTACTAACTCTAGAAAAAAAAAAACAAAAAGTTTTACAGAAAGAGCATGTAAGTATAAAACATACATGCCTATGCTGAGTAGCATAATTATATAATTACAATAAAAATACAAAGAAATAGTAGCATAAGCTTGCTGATTAAAAATAAAGCAGGAAATACAAGCCCTAAATACTGAAAGTGGCTCCTCTTTGAAACAAAATTTGAGGATGAAGTGGAGGGGGCTGTGGACTGTTATTTTATTTCCCATCATTCTGTACATCGTATTTAGAAACTATGCGTATTTAGTGCAAGGTATTTTAAAAAATGATTTAAAAACAGTATGGGTAAATACATCAATGAAGGAGCTAGAGTTTCCTAACCCTTCATCACCATGCAGTGCCTGCCAATTTATTTCTCCACTTCTCCTTTTAAGCGTTCTTTAAGGCACGGACATGTCATATTGACCTTTTGGTGCCTGCATAACATGCACAAAACTAACAGAGCATGTGCTCAGATGCTTCTCTTTGTTTCTAAGCAAAAAACCATATAAAAGAATGAATAGCTTGTGGCTACTGTGAATCCACAAAATAGCAATGAATACATAAAAACCAGGCCAGTAATTGAGGGAACAGAGTGACTGACTCGAATCTTCTCACTAAATTATAGCTTTCAGCATCTCCTGGGCTGAGGGCGTAAGGCTTCACATCCAGATCTTTTCAAATTCACAAGGGTCCACCTCTCTGTCAAAAAACAAATACTCTCTTGATGTTTTCTCTGTAAGTGTTGACGAACTTCAGAAATCATCCACAAATTACCCGCCTCCCTTTGTCCCCTGTAATTTCATTAATGGAACCCTTACACACCTGGTGATAGTTCAGACTTTATTATTCGCAGCTCTCATCCCTGGCCTTCTACCTATAGATTGATTAGGAGTTAGTTCAGCAGTATTGCAATTCTAAGATTCCCTTTTTTTTTTTTTTTTGTCTTTTTGCTATTTCTTTGGGCCGCTCCCGCAGCATATGGAGGTTCCCAGGCTAGGGGTCTAATCGGAGCTGCAGCCACCAGCCTACGTCAGAGCCACAGCAATGCGGGATCCGAGCCGTGTCTGCAACCTACACCACAGCTCACGGCAACGCCGGATCGTTAACCCACTGAGCAAGGGCAGGGACCGAACCCGCAACCTCATGGTTCCTAGTCGGATTCGTTAACCACTGCGCCACGACGGGAACTCCTAAGATTCCCTTTTAATAAAATTTTATTTTAAAATGATTTAGACTTACATGCAGTTGTAATAGAGAGAGAGCCCATGTACCTTTCACATGTCTCACAATAGCACCTTGCATGATGATAGCACAATAACAACCCAGAAGGGGACACGGATATAATCCATTGACCTTATGCAGTGTTCACAATTTTACGTGTACCCATCTGTGTGTCTCTAGATTCCTTTTCCTGACAGCATCTTGTTTCTTTCCATAAAAACATGTCCATTTGTGCCATACGTGTCCCCACATGAAGGTCTCACCAGATCAGTGGCCTTGGGACCATTTCCTCATCCAAGCGTCTATATTTAAGCAAAATGTGGTTGAATTGTGGCTCTGTCCCAGACACTTGGCTCTGAATTACTTATTTTCCTTCATGGTATCATCCCCAACAGCCATATAAAAGTTAGAATTATTATTACTTTGCCAATGAGAATGCTGAAATTGGACAAAGTATATGTAGGACTTGCACAGAGCCATGTGTTATTAAGTGGCACAGGGAGTATTTACAGTTGTTTAAAAACAAGACCTCAGGCTCCAAATGGAGTCACAGCTCAGCCCCATGTCACCAAACCAAGACTTAGCTTAATTACAGTTCTGGATTCCCCAGAAATGAAATCTTCAACCAGTCAGTTGGGAATTACCTTATTAGCACTAGTAGGTAATCTGTCTGTGAGACCCCTGCTATTCCCTAAAGCAAAGTAACCTCATCATAACCAATCCACTTTTTTGCCTAACATAGCTTCGTGTTGCAGGTCCCTTCTGCCTGTAAAAGTCTGTCATTTCCTACCGCTCCTCGGAGCGCTTTTCTATCTGCTATATTGGATGCTGCCCGATTAGAACTGATTTTTGCTCAAATAAATTCTTTGAATGTTTGATATGCTTTAGTTTAACCTCTGTCTTTTTTTAAATTTAATTTTTTATTTTAGGGCCACACCTACGGACGGCATATGGAGGTTCCCAGGCTAGGGTTCCAACTGGAGCTGCAGCTGCTGGCCTACACCACAGCCACAGCAACACCAGATCCAAGCCGCGTCTTTGACCTACACCACAGCTCATGGCAACCTCGGGTCCTTAACCCACTGAGCGAGGCCAGGGATTGGACCTGCATCCTCACGGATGCTCGTCAGATTCGCTTCCGCTGAGCCACAAAGGGAACGCCTGTTTTAACTTTTAACACATTTTATCTCAAAGGTCAAAATTTTTTCTGCAGTGTGAGGAAAATGTTTAATGGTTATTTCAGTTATTTCCTTTTTAATAATGCATTGTGAATGGACTGTATATTGTTAATTTTCATCCATTACACATCCCCCAGCCTCTCCCCACATACCTTTCCATCAAGGCTGGGTAAACTCCTTTTGACAGACATTTTAAACTCCACTAGGTATCTCAAAAAACTTGAAGTATGACCTTCAAAGGAACTGAAGCTCATCTCTGGTGTATCATGGTTTTTTATTTATGACTTTTACTAGCCTAAAAAAAGAAATTCTGATATAAAAATAAGCACTTACGGTCACCGAAACCCTCCTCTTGTGATGAGCTATAAAAATATGCCCATTTCAAACACACCCTGAAATAGTAACAGAATCAGCAAGTAGTTCAATTCCAAGAATTCCAAGGATGTTTTTCCACTTTCACTAAAATGCACGGCAATGAAGAAATTATGTGAATATTATTTAAACCTTTACAAGAAAACTCGTTGAAATTGATAGTTATAAGTGTGTACAATACAAATTCAGGGTGATTACATGATGCTGAGCACTGCTTATCTGTCTCTTAAGAAACCATACAATCTGATTCCAAACAGCGAAATCTCTTTGCATGCCTGACCTTGATGAGCTTGACGCTGAGTGTGGTGACAGGGCTTTTTAAATGAAGATTTTATCATCAGAAAGCAACAAGTGATGACTTGCTATTTTCTAATATTTACCTATCAGGACAACAGCAGAATATTTATACCTACGTGTAGCCTATTTTGGTTCCAGGTATCAAGTTTGTAACTTCAGGGTAACAACAACTACAATACCAACAACAATATTTTTTAGTGTTTGGTACATGCAAGGCAATATTATAAGCACTTTTCTTGGAATTAATTCAACAAATTATACACTTAAAAACAAAAAAACTGATGCAACTGTAGTGTTCTTTAAGGGAAACCTGGGATCAAAGTCTAGCTTGTCAATCCTAAGGGGTGATGACGTCTTGATTTCTGCATAATCCCCACATGTAAGTTCTTCACTCCAGCCTCTAGATGGAGCTCAAGGCCACTTCACTTCAAGGGATGTAGAAGCTGGATGTGAGTCAGTAACGGTGTCTAGATAAGGGATGATGCTCTGCTGTGGGCCATCCTATTGCAAAGGGTGCCTGCTGAGATGAATGAAGGCTGTCGTTCATCCTGTACACCGAAAGTTCTCTCTGTTTACCCGCTTTTGTCCCAACTACTAGAATCAAGCATGATCAAGGTAAGGCTCTAAGAGATTGGAACGAGAAAATCCAAAGGTACTTTTTCTCTGTGCCATGTAAAAAAGCCTTTGGCGTCTAATTTGGTCCAGTGTAACTAACAACATATGAGATAGAGCTGCAATTCCGGTCATCAAATATATGGCTCATTCTCCTGTCCACACATAAAACGCACTCACCCATCCTCCATTCACCAAAAGAGGTAATAAGATAAATGTATAATAAGATACCTACATTTATGACATCAAGCCTCCCTCTCACAAGGCAATCTTTCTATCAGGTGCGATCGCCCTTGCATTTGGAAGACCTGAAAACTAAAGGGGCCAGTTATCTCCATCATGAAACCCCAATGTGAGGTAAGGGAATAAGAGCAGGATAACAATCCCATCTGGAAGGAGAGGTGCGAGAAACACAGACCAGACGTTACTCTATAGAAATTTTCATATCCCTCCCACCTACTTTAGAGGTAGGGAAATACACCTTTCTCAGTAACTTAGTATCTTTCTTTAATCTTTTATCATCAATGCATTCGAATCGCATCAATTCCATTTGGCGATTTTCACATACACAGAGACACACAATCCTTTTGAGACCTAATCTTGATATCTATTATATTTATTTGCCTACTCATTTCACTACTTGCCTTTAACTTTCTGTTCAACTACACATATGTTCTTGAGCCTATCAGCTTGCACAGGAAAGTCACTCCTTTTAGATCTTCGCCCTGAGCTATTCTGCCCAATCAAAAAGATCTACTGGGTGCCGTGATACTTTTATTTTATTTTTTAAACTTAAAATAATTAAAGTATAGGTGATTCACAATATTGTGTTAATTCCTGGGTACTATAATATTAATTGAGTCTTCACAGTCCCATGGGGGTATGGGTTCCAGTTTGAATAGCAGATTTATTGAGATTATGAGTGGAATCATAAAATTAACAGTTTTGCGTATTCTCCTAAGAGTAATACAGCTGATGAATGAAAGGGAGAACAGACTCGCAGAAAGAAAGCCAGTTCAGAGAAGGTCTCCATTCATTCAGCAAATATGAATGGTATATATCCACTATATTTCAGTTATTATTCTAGAGTTTGGTGACTAAAAAAAAAATGTTAACAAAAAAGACAATAAATTCTGCCATCTTGGAGCTTATGTTAGTGAAAGAATGAAGCACTAGTTAGGTGGCCAATTTGAAGGCGTTTCTCTGGCCCGGGCAACAGCAGACACTCCAAGACCAGGGAGTTTCTTTTCCTCCTTCAGGGCTCCCAGCATCCCGTGATCCTGGGTGAGCATCACCTCCTTCGGGCTGCTGGGTTCCTTTGTCTGATCCTCTGTCCCAGTGTAGAAGAAGATTCATTAGGACAGGGTCCTCCAGATTCCTCTACGTTGGATGAAATTCTCCCAAAAGCTCAGCTTCCTCACAGTCTCTTTGACATGACTCTATCTCAGAACGTCAGAAGATTCCAATTTCCTCAATAATCAGAAAGGAGACCTTTGAAGAAATGACTGTGAACTTTATGAATTGTAGGTAAACTTTTAATGGGCTGCTCTTATTTCAATCACAGTGTCTTTCACATTTGATCATTCTGTGTTCTTTCTCCTTTTCAAAATAGAATGTGGTCTTTCTGGATATTCAAAATGCTCAAAGATAAATTACAATGATCCTCAAGGGAAAAGAAAAAAATGACAAGGGGGAGCAGGTGGAGAGATGGTTACAATTTGCAATTTTAACACGTTTTATAAACTGATATAAAGAATTCCCTATAGGGTTTATTGCAAAGTAACAGCCTTTTTCTTCTTTTTATGAGACTATTAAAAGTTAGGTATGCCATGACTTTTAAAGTGCTCTGTGATGATAACGCTTAAGGAAACTTTCTAGAATCCTAAGGCTACTGATTGACACTGCTAGAAGATGTTATGTTCTAGGATCAAAATCTGTAACATTCTGGATGACATCAGTTTGATATGTGCTGGAACAAAATCTAAGGATGACACTGGCTAATTATTGGACAACTTTTATTAGTTCCTCTTCGGAAGCCCAAGACACCGAGAGGACCATCCTCTCTTGAGGAGAGAACGTCTGTGTCTTTGGCAGAGAGAAAGAAGTCGCTCCAGAGACCAGGGACTCGGCTGCTTGGAAGTGAAGGCAACTCCCTGACTTGGAGAGTAGCTGAGGACTGGAGTGTGAGAGACGTCAGCAAGTCTAATGGAGAAACAGCATTGCCTTGAGGAGGACCGGGTGTCACGGTTCATACTGCCATTCAGTCTGCAATAACCAGAACTGTTGACCAAGTTTGCTGATCATGCTGAGCGGCAGGGCGCGAGGCTTCCATCCGGCTGAGGCAAACTGGAGCAGGAGCAGCCTGGTCCCAGACCTGCCAGCAAGAGCAGCAGACTCTGGATTGCACGTGGATGTGGATTCTGAGCAAACAGCAGCAGTGGCAGCATCTCGACTGGATAGAGCTTCAGAGGGTAGGGTAGAGGGCAGGTCTCCTGGTAGCCCTGTTCTCAAGTGAAGCTGAAGGAGCTACTTCTGAAGGCTGAATCTAGAATCAGTTTTTTTTTTTAACCCTAGAAATAACTTTGTAAACCATTTAATACCCCATAATAAATCCCTTTAAGCTTTAAATAGCCAGGGCAGATTCCCTCTCCGCAAATCATATTGTTAAAATCACCACTATTCTCATTAGAAAATAGTACAAGTACCATGAATAATTTCATTTTCTACAATTCTAAGTATCACTTGAACACTCACATTTTTGACCACAGATACTGTTAGTTGTTTCCTTGAAGTGAGAGGCTCATTCCATTCATTTTCAAGAAAATATCTGCCTAATACACAAGTCTGATAGCCATCATTTCCTATTCCAAGAAGAAAACTAAAACAAAAGAAAAAAACCCCAACCAGCCGATGTAGCTCCTAATGCAAACCACCTCACAAGCATTTGTTTCTGGAGACATCCATCAGATTTCAGAGGTGTTTCACGCACACTCTCTGTTGTGTCACCCAGACTATCGAAAAGCTATATATTCATGACTTGGGATTTAATTGAATTAATGTTTTTATTGCTACTGCTTCATCAAATATAATGACTGCTAGGACCTTTTGGTGTCTTGATTCATGCTGAGGCGCCAGTTGTTTTACCATCATTGCTCTTGTGTGATCATAATTGCAAATGTCAACACAGTGAAAAGTAATTAACATCTTAATAGTGTTATGAAAGGAGTTTTCACCTAAGGGACGCCCTGAAAGAACGCTGGGGACATTCAGAGGTCCACAGACCGTGCCTGGGGAATGGCCAGAAGTAGAAGCCAGTCTACTTCTACGTCAAGCTGAGCCCACACTCGGGACTGTGTACAACAATTCCGGCAATTTTTGGTAGGACCCAGACAGTGCCAGTATTTGTTTATGATGCACAGCTGCACTGACTACTTGCAATAAAAAATACCTTTATTTATTTTCAGTCTTGTAATATCTGAATTTGCCCCACTGTGTAGAGGATCCCTAGAACTAACTGTTGAACAAGAAGCCCTTACAAAAGCAGATGTGGTTAATTCACAAAGGTAGACTGTATGTAACTGGAGGAGCTATTACCAAGGGCTTTTTCTAATAGATATATTTTATATAAAAATTGCCCCCATTATAATTTTGAGTATCATTATTAAACAGATATTTTTGTTCTTATGCGTGTTATTTTATCTTAAAATTACACAGGAAAAGTGGAACCCAAATGATTACAACTCCAATAGCAAGAAGAGGCAACAATTAAAACAGAAAACTGTATAAAGCACTGTTTTCCCTAAAATCACGAGTCCTGCCTCACAGCAGCCATAGATTGGCTCCCATCTGGCTATTTATCACGGGTCTACGGGAACTTTCTTCTAAAGAGAAGGAGGCCTTGTATTTTCTCATCCCATTGATAGCATTAGAGAAAAGATATTTTTAAAGAGTATATTTTAACGAGTTCCTGTCTTCATGGCGCAGAGAAAACAAATCCAACTGGGAACCATGAGGTTGCAGGTTCAACCCCTGACCTCGCTCAGTGGGTTAAGGATCCGGCGTTGCCGTGAGCTGTGGTGTAGGTCGCAGACACGGCTCAGATCTGATATTGCTGTGCCTGTGGTGTAGGCTGGCAGCTGTAGTTCCAATTGGGCCCCTAGCTGGGGAACCTCCACATGCCTCGGGTGCAGCTCAAAAAAAAAAAAAAAAAAAAAAGAGAGAGTATGTTTTAAGACTAGAGTTAAAATCAAAAAACCCCAGTCCATTGGGTTCAGAATTTTGTGTCCTTTTCTTCCAATCTTAGTTATATTTTTTTCCTTTTCTCAGTCAGGATGAAAGAGGCCTGGAGTTGTCTACATAAATGGATTTTTTTCCATTAATAGATTTTTCTTCTCAGTTTGGCACATAAAGAAGCTAAGATGCTTAGACACGAAATGACTTTCACAATCAAGATGATACCTTTAGTATGGGTTAGGGTTGATCTTAAGTTTCTAATATCTTTCATTTATTTATTAAAGTATAATTGATTTACAATGCTGTGCCAATTTCTTCAAAGTAACTCGGTTTATATACAGACATTCCTTTTTAATATTCTTTTCCATCCAAGCCCAGGAGATTGGATATAGTCCCCTGGGCTATATAGTAGGACCTTGTTGTTTATCATTCTAAAGATAATAGTTTGCTTCTACAACCTTCAATACATTTTTACAAATTTTATTTCTGTATCTTTTAAAATGGCTGGAAAAAGAAAGGAGTGAATGAACAAATAAATGAATGTGTATATACAGTCTGGTTACTTTTTTGTATAACTCAAACTGCTGCATTTTTGTTTTTTTCTAATGCACAGGCAAACTATTTCAGGCCAAATATCGTCTTTATTCCATTTCAGTCTTTTGACATCTGATTTTTTTCACCCTCAGTGGAAGGGTCACTCAAATTTTACTCCCCAACCATCATTGAAAGAGCAAATGCTGTTAATTCTTCAAGTCAAATTGAGTTTAACTAGAGGAGCAGTTACAAAAGGCTTTTTGTAATTGCTGTGTTTTACATAAAAGCAGCAATTCCTCCATTCATGGGCTTTTAACATAAAAGGAACTGCATTTGTATGGAGACTACAATTTGCCTGGCAATTTTTTTTTTTCACAATTGGCCTCCTTCATCTTCTAGAAACAGAGGAGGGCTTTACTCAAGCTCCTTTAAGTCACAGAGGAGGTCCAAAGCAGCCTTTAGGAAGACAACAGCGCTGGAAGTGTTTATGTCTTCCTTTATGTGTGCTGTCTAAACTAAAATGTTTTCCCAGGGGTACTGTTATAAACAGATTTTAAGTCGTAGAAGGTGAGCTATCAAAATGTAGACACTGGAGTTTAATTGTACATATTCTCTAAATTCCATGCTAGGCTGCAACAGCAATTTATTTATTTTTTATTTTTATTTTATTTTATTTTCCCACTGTACAGCAAGGGGATCAAGTTATCCTCACAGGTATACATTACAACAACAGCAATTTAATTATTTAATCTCTATCAAGAACTTTTGTCTGATGTACATATTCTTTCCTCAACGGAAAATGTGTGCACGGTTCTTTATTTTTCTTATCCTGGAAAACATATCGTGAGAGCTCTCAAGGACAGCAAAACACAGTGCCTACAGAATAAGAATGAAAACTAATCACTGACCTTTACCTCTTAGTTGTACGGAATGGCATTTCTGTGCTTCCGAATTAATTCCTGCACTTGTTTATTGGGCATGTGATGCCATCAGAATGAGTCACTTGACTCTGATGAGAGCTTAGGACTTTTACCAAGAAAGGGGGATGCCATTCCCACAAGCTGAAAACACTGTTTTACAGATCAGGAGACTGAGATTCACACAGGTTAGGTAACATTTTCAATTCTTCCTAGTGCTGTGATGGGCTTGCTGGGCAGGTCACAAACCCAGAAAAAAGGAAAGGGCTGCTGTCAAGAATGACGGAAAGGAGAGTTGAGTTTCTGCAGGTAATTGAGGGAAGCTAAAGTTTCAAAGCAAGTTAAAACAAAACAGATGATGAATAAGCCTAAGTGCTAAACGGAGGAGGGACATTGTGTTAAAGATCTGCAGAGCACTCCTGGGAGTTGGAGCCTGGAGGGACAAGGCATTTGGCATCACAGCACCCTCTCTCTGGCAGCTGAGGGGAGGCTGGCCCAGGGGCAGCACAGACCAGAGGCGGAGAGAGCAGCTGGGATAACACTTCCAATTCTGTTACCTTGTCATTTATCCTGAGGGGTAAATTACTTTGAATCATCATCATAAACATCGTTGTGAGTCTTGGCAATGACATTCCAATCAATTATGATTAAAGACAGCGCTGCTATTCTGGATTCCCGGGACATTTTCTCTCAATATCTCAAACTTACGTTCTTCCAGAAGACACCGTAAGCACAGCAGTTTAGACATTCTCTGGGCAGAGAATAAAACACACAAATGATGAAATAATAGGAAAGAAGCATTCGAGGATGGCTCCAGGGGCAGAACGAGGATGTATCACTTTGTTGACATCAGTATGTTTTACAGAAAGATACCATGATGTGTAGACAGCAACGATGGCAAAATCAATTAATTCTCTTTCGAATCTAAAGAACATGCGATATTATGCAGCCGTTTTGCAGAAAACAGATTTCGAAAGGTCCCTCTTCAAATGGGGTACTGTGTCATCCGCCGCATTAGAGATGCAGCTCTAACAATGGACTTGGGCTTCTCACCCTCATCTGCTGGTGCCTTCCGGCCCTTTCACAGCTTTACATTTCCTGCTCCCAGTGGATTCCTAATGGTGAGTGGCTCAGGTGTTGAACTTCGCATTAGCACTTGTCTGTGAAACACAGCCTGGCGACATGAACAGCTCTCTTGACTTTATCAGACCTGCCCCCCCCCTTTTTTAGGCTTTAAACAAGCCGACTTTGCATGAGGCTACCTTCTCAGGGTTACACGCTCACTGTCACACTCTTCCAGCCTCTCTATGTCATTGTCACTTTGTGTGAGTCTATCACCTGCTTCTGATTTCTTCCTTTGGTTCTCTGTATAGACAGTCTGGTTACCAGAGCCTGCTCCTTTACAACCAGCCTGCTTTAAATGAAACCAACCAGTGATTTTGAGCAACTTTATTTTGCAGTGAGAAAAAAAAGTTTATGTATGTCATCTCAACAGATGCTTCTAATAATCCCATAAAGAAGGTATTATTATAAGCTTATGTAAATAAGGAACATGTGACTCTGAGAAGTAAGGCATCTCATTTTAAGAGGGTATATACACCTGATAAAGAAAGGATTCAGGGGAAAGGACAGGGTTCAAGTCTTCGAGTGTCTGCTTGGGTAGCTGTGAGAACTGGAGTAACTCTTCTTCCTTGAGACTCATTTATTCATATATCAGCGATGATGATGCCTAGGAATCTTGAAACTGTTAAGTTCCATGGTACCAAGTCATCACTGCTGCTTCTATGTTAGGTTTCATCTCCGGATATGAGTTTAGGTCATGAGCTGACCCTCTATCCTTTGTCCTAAGAAGGTATTAGTGGATTTAAATTTTCAAAGCTATTCTAGAAGACGTAAGAGGCAAGACAAGGTAAGAAACTATCACATTATACAAGAATTTTTTTTCACACATTGGGGTTTGCTTTGAGGCCACTGAGGGAACCGATGATTAACGACAGGTAAGCCTTCATGCCTCATTCTCTTTTCTTAATTCAAAGCAACCAAACAACCAAATAAACAAAATTTTAATAGAAATAAGAGAGATTTGGGATAGAGAGACAGAAGGGAAGGCCATGTGGAGGTGGGGCAGACACAGCGATGCTGCCAAGCCAAGGCACTCCTAGAGCCACTAGAAGCTGAAAGGCACAAAGAAGCTTTCTCCTGCAGAAACTCCAGCGAATGTGTAGCCCTGCTGATGCCGATTTTAGATTTACAGCCTCCAGAGCCATTGGAGAATAAATGCTTACTATTTCAAGCCCCTTAGTTGGTGGCAATTTGTTGTGGCAGGTATAGGAAAATAATACATGGAATTAGAAATATAGGCCCGGAATCCAGCAGAGAAATTAGAGCTGGAGATATGACTTTCATGTCATCACTGAATAGAGAATCCTGAAAACTGTAATACTGGACAGACTTACACAGGGAAAAATATGGAGAGAGAAGAGATAAGAGCAACGGATTGAGCTCTGAGGGAACAGAATGTTTTAAGAAGTGAAGAAAATGAGACGGACCCAGACAAAGATACTGAAGATGAGTAAGAGAAAGTAGAAGAACCCAAAGGGAAGAGGATCCTTGAAACTACATGAAGTAAGACCTTCAAAGAGGAAAGGCTCTGCAATGGGTCAAATGCTTCCAAGTGTCAAAGTAATATGAGGGCTAGGAATTTAATACTGGATTTGGCAAGTAGCAGTATCAGATAACATAAATAATGATAGTTTCAAATACAAAGACCCAGCTGGCTTAGGCTCAAGAGAGATTATGGATTAACGTTATGAAACTGCAAAGACAGAGAATATACCTGAAAGTTTTCTCAGAAAACAGAAGCAGAAAAATCATGTAAACAGTTTATACCATGTTTCATGCTACCATTGCACAATTTCTCTGCACTTACTTAACAAGAAATGTCCTAAATGTGTCTATATTTTCAGTAATAAAGGGGAAAAAAAGCTCAAACTTTTATCTACTATTAAGTAAGAGGACGTAAATAGACGAGACAGGAAAGTAAACCATTAACTGTCCTGTGATGTGCAGTCTGAAGAGTATGGAATATAGTGTACAAGTGTTGGCGTTTACAGATTCAAGTGGACGAAGTCCAGTTCACATTTTCAAGAGATGTTTACGTACACCTGGGGTCAGGAGGGATGTTTATGTACGTGTGGAGTCTTGCACAGGGTGAGTAAACACTGACAGTTTTCTTCAGTGTGCTAATGTCACAGATGCTCAAAAGGTCAAGTCCACTATCTTACTTTACAACAATTATCATACCAACTATTGGACATGATGTAGTCTTTAAATTAAAACAAGATCAAAAACAAAACAAAAGTTTCAGTTTTAAATGGAACCCAGACATCTAACGAGGTGAGAGGTGTGAACCAAGCTACTCAGCATCTCTCTTAATTTGTCAAGTGTAAAGGATATCCATCTGCAGAGGTGGTGAGTGTTACCACTGACTTAGAGTGTCTGATTCGGAGCAGGGAAAACAGCTTTGTGTAAACGGATCTGAAGACAAAGGACGTGATTCCAACCCTACCCTTACCTCTTACCACCCATGAGACTGAGATACAAGCATACAAATTCTTCGAACTTCTGCCTCATTTGAATAGGAAGATAACTATCAACCTCAAGTGGCTGCTGTGAACAAGCTGAAGAACATAATGAATTCGAAACGTGTAACATACATTACGTCATAAATGTTAGCTCTCATCATTCAATCAGTTACTTTATTGACTGCTGTTCTCATTCCTGCCTTCAAGGAGCTCACAGTCCAGAGGCAAAGAATTTTGTAAAAACTAAGCAAGTATGTGGCCGAACAGCCTAAGTAAGGACTCTAATGGAAGGGGTTCAGCGTTCAAGCAGGCACGAAGCTCAACCGGCTGCAGTGCTCCGTCAAGTGCTCCATTAAACACACCCTTCGCAACATATCTGGAACTGCAATAAGTTTGCGCAAGAGCAGAGAATGATTTATGGAGTCAAGCTCTGCTGCTCCTACAGGACTTCATTTGCATGAGAAAAGCACAATTTGAGCCTTCAGTATGTAATTTTCAGAGAACTGCTGTCCTTGAGACTTCCTCTTAGTTTGTTTTCACTTAGGAAGAAATTAGTCATTTTTGAAATACATATTGTAATCATGTGACCACCGACAGGAGGGGAAGGTTGGAGAAAACAATTTCTGGCCCTGAATCCCTTTCTGTTTGGTAAGAAGATTAAGTTGCTGGTGGCATTTAAATATGTGTGTCTGAATAAGGGTCTTCCGCACAAACTCCATTTGTTCAGTAAATTACTGTGGCCTAACTGAACATTCTAAGATTCGAAAGGTTAAACCAGAGAGAGCACTGCATGCAGGTGGTCCAAGGATCGCCCTCGGAGTTGCGTGGAAGGGCACTGAATGAGCACTTTTGACCCAGACGATCTCCTTGGGGTAGTGATAGCACCCGAATCCCCACTTCATTACCGTGTCCCCACTACCCTTAATCCATGCTCACCTCATTCAATCCATTCTTCATGCTACGTGGGACAATATTACTGATTTCCCTATAATCCTTGAGTGGTTACTCATCGGCCTCAAGATACTTAACCTAACGTACAAGGTCCTCCATCACCCATCTTCTCATAGCTCCCCACCATTTCCATTTTTACTCACATCCTGGTTAAAAGGAAGTGCTTGTAGCTCCCCACAGATACAGTGTGGAGCGTATCAGTGCCTCTGCTTCAGCTGCTCCCCTCCAAGGCCATTTTCCTCCTCCTGGTTTGACTTCCCCCTGGTTAGGCAGGTGCCACCTCCTGCATGTGGCCTTTTCCTGATCTTGGCTTTTAAGTTTCTCCAGGTGCCTCCATTTCTGCTCTCAAGCATTCTGTTCTCATGGATGACTCCACAGCTAAGCCAGTCATTCGCAACATTTGGCGAGTCACAAATACTTCTGTGTATCTGTTGAGATTTACAGAGGTTCATTCCCCCCAGAAAAGCAACTTTGCATAGATACATGCTGCCTCCAGCTTCAGTGTGTTCTGGGATTCTCCTCAGACTTATCTCTGGATGTATTTTGGGGAACTCCTCCCTCTGGATCATGCGTGCTCAGGGTCAGGTACTGCGATTCTGGGATAGCACATCTCTGAACCTGAAAATATGCACTCAAGTGAATCAAGTAATAAGCTCAGCAACAATGACCAAGGACCTCGTACATGCCCGTCACTGGATGCCAAGGAGTCAGAGCCAGCATACTTGGATACATACCTCTGTCCTTTGGCTCTACTGAGATATTTTTCATGACTACAGTGGAATGTGAAGGTGTACACTGACAGCTTTGGGCTGTGGAGTGGGAGTGGCAGTCAAGTCCTTAATTAGGCCCTCTTCTCTTCTTATGGGCTCACCTTAAGTGATCTCGTAAATCAGCATGGTTCAATTCTTTCTTTGTGTCAATTTACATCATTTAAATTCTTAATTTGCATTTTAACCGTAAATGTTCTCAAATAATTTCCAAACTTAAATAGTTTCCAAACTTTGGTATAAACAAATACAAAATATAAGAGCCTTCCACTACCTCCAACACACTAAACAAACAACAAAATGCTTAAATGTGGCTTGATCTCTAAATTGTTAGGTAAGGTCAAAATCAAAGATCTGTTGGCGTTCCCCTCATGGCTCAGTGGTTAACAAACTTGACTAGTATCCATGAGAACGCAGGTTTGACCCCTGGCCTTGCTCAGTGGGTTAGGGTCTTCAGGTCTTCTGCCCATTTTTCAACTGGGTTGTTTGTTTTTTGTTGTTAAATGAGTTGTTTGTATATTTTGGAGATTAAGCCCTTGTCGGCTGCATCATTTCAAACTATTCTTTGTGCTATAATTACTGTCTGATAACAGCAATAACAAAAAAGGAATGAGTAGAAAATAGCCTGTCAGTGACACTGCATAGCACAGCAAGTTCTAATGCTTCTATGTGAGGCAGGAATATTACACTGTCCATCCAAGAATTTTCAAGTTGCCTGCCTCCCTTAATCCTATACTTTCAAGAATGCCCAACACTCTCATGCCCCACATGATTGCTGTAACATAGTTAGCCACAGTTACTCAACAGTTTATGAGATCAAGATAGGAGAGAAAAAATATTAGAGAAAGTATCTATAGCAAAGATGAGTCTTTTTGTTGTTGTGGTGGTGGTGTTTTTTTTTGTTTTTTTTATTTGGCTTTTTAGGGCCACACCTGTGGCATATGGAGGTTCCCAGGCTAGGGGTCAAATCAGAGCTGTAGCTGCTGGGCTACGCTATAGCCAGAGCAACGCCATATCCTTAACCCACTGAGTGAGGCCAGGGATCAAACCCGCATCCTCATGGTTCCTAGTCAGATTCGTTTCCACTGTGCCACAATGGGAACTCCAAAAGAAAAGCCAATTTTTAAAACTTTCCTTTTAAAAATTATATTTCCTAAATGGAGAGATGATTTTATTAAACCATCCCACAGACCCTCCTTATTGGTTTCTGGTCTGTTCTAATTCTTGATTTCTGTCTTGGTTTCTGATCTTTAGAAATTATTTACAGCTGTTTCTATGGCTGCTAATACTTCAGTTGCCTCATAAATACTTTGCCTAAATGTTTCTTTATTATTTCTTTATCTAGTTTTGTTTTCCTACCCTAATTAGACTCCTAAGACCAAACTATTTAATACTGATTTGTTACGTCCTCCTGAGAATCAAATTGGACAAAGACGAATCAACATGTCAAAGCAAAAATTGCACTGGATAAAGTTAAAAAGTCAAGGAAGATTTTATTCAAGGCTATTTCAGGGAAGAGAGAGATCAGAACTAGGTCTGAACTCAAAGCTGCTGAAACAAAGGGTGGGAGTGTTTTTATGGGCTATAGTGAACTAGCAAAAAAGTACTAGAGAAATTTAGGAGGAAGGTTAATCGGTGGGATCTGTTAAACATATTGAGTTATTTCCTTATTTTGCAGATATTTTTATCTGTGATTAGAGCATCTGTGTTTGCTAATTGGCACCCACCAAAGTTTGGCTGCTACCCTCTAGCAGAGACTATGAGATAGGGGTAATATCTTCTTTGATGATTACACTTCACAAGGATGGCTCCCAGGTCCTTGAAAAAGATATTCCTGATTTGTAAAACTAGCAAGAGGCTTTTTAGCAATGAGATCCTGCTGTGTAGCACTGGGAACTATGTCTAGTCACCTATGATGGAGCATGACAATGTGCGAAAATAGAATGTATGCATGTATGTGTAACTGGGTCACCATGCTGGACAGTAGAAAAAAAAATTGTATTGGGGAAATAACTATTAAAAAAAAAAAAAAGATTTACCTATATCTCAAGGGGCCAGAAAGGAATTTACATTGCAAGTATTTTAAAGAAAATACTTCAGAAAACAGAAGTCAGTGCCTCAAATCAAGAAGAAGCCTGTCTAAAGTTTAATCAAACTTAGGGAAATGTTAAGACATTCGTAAACAGGAAACTGCGTAAAGCAGGATCTCCCATTCCTCTGCAAGGTTCTATTTGTTTGTTTTTGTTTTTCTTCCCAATTATTCTACTGCTTATCTCCTTTAGTTATTAGTAGATCGTACACTTAAAAACAAACACACATTTAATGATAAAATCCATTTTGGAAATGTAATATTGAATACAAAATTAAATAAATTTATTTTGGGGAGACTTCTCGAGTCTCACTTAGGCTGATGTGCATTATGAATTTTACATAGAAGATTATATTGTTCAGCGTTAACAGTGGATTATTTTTAATAGAAATATCTTCAGGTTTAATTTTACATAGAGTCAAATATGGGAACAGTTACTCCAGAATATACTATCTTCTAAATTAAGTTTTGGTAAGTTACTTCATTTCTCTGTCAGGACAAGAGAGAAGAAGTACTAGAGAAAGTACAATGAATTTTCAAATTTCATTTTTTGGAAACTTTATTTGCTAATACAGTAATCATTTGATTAAGTCAGGCCTGCCTTCATTTGACATGAATCCTGTAATAACTTTTCTATATAAAATATAAAACATCAAAACTAAAAGTGTATAAATAATCAAAGAAACATGTCTTATTATTTTTCAACTTTTCAGCAGGCATTAATCAAGCTGAGGTAATGTCCCCCTATTTCTGACTTTTTCAGAGTTTATACCAAGAGTTAAATGTTGGATTTTGTTAAATGCTTTCTCTACATCAATTGATGGGAATATAATACCATGAAGGTGATGTCTACTTTTGTAGGTTGTGGTTTAAGTGATTTTCAGAGCCTTTATAATGCTATTTTGGCCTTTAAAAAAAAAAAATCGTGTCCCTCCAGGCGTTCTATTAGTTCCTAATGGTTCCAGGCTTGGATCCTGGTTCCAAAACCTGTTCTGAACCACTCTACATACCTCCCCTTAGTGCAGAGAGACATGGAAGTGTGGGAAGCCCATCTGGAAATCAGGCACAGCTTGGTTTTCTATTCTGGTCGCTAATTCTCTGACTGACTTAATGCAAGTTGTCGTGTCTTCTCTAGGTGGCATTTTTCACATGAAGTTAAAAATATAGCTTCTACTATTAGATAGACCTGAGTTTAAATTCTATCTCTATGACTGTGGGCAAAGTTCTTAATCTTTCTGATATTCTTTGCCTTTCAAGTATATCCTCCTTAAGAAATATTTTATGTATTAGGTAAGATCACGCTTGAAAAGTGTTTTGTTCATCACTTGGAACACAGAAAATATACAATATAGTATATTCTTTATTTACTTCAAAGTACAATAGAGGAATTACAAGTGAACAATTTGTCTTGGAGATTTTATGAAACAAATATATATATATACATACATATATATAATATTTAAAAAGTCATATTTAAATCACTTCCAAGATCTTTATCATTGCAAAGATTTATAAAATACATATAGTTGTGATTTGTCAGTAAATTTGTCAGGAGAAGTCACTGTAATTACCTTACAGTAATGTTATTTTAATTTAAAAAGCATTTAGTGAGGATCTAATATGGGTTATATATTTGAAAAAAAAGTAAATATAACTATGAATCTGGAGAAAATTCTATTCTTACTAAAGCAAAGTCTGCAACACAAATTCTCTCTGGAGCTACTAGCATGCCTGGTACAACTTTCTGCGATGACGAAAATATTTTATATCTACTGTGCTGCCCATACATAGTCTCTAGCCACATGTAGCTACTGATCACGTGAAATGAAGCTACTACAACAGGGCAACTGATTCTTCATTTTATGTAGTTAATTTACATAACAGGTCTGGGGAAGAAGTGTACAATAAGCATGTGACCTTATAATTTAAGAAGACGAAGCAAGGAACAGGCAAAAAGGCAGAATAGTGGAATCTACTTTCTTTTCTGTGATTGCGTATGTGCTAAAATGATTTCTGAAAAGGTGTGTACAGCCTCACATTTTCAGTTTAAATTATAAAAACTTTTATATTGGGTTAAAGTACTTGCAAAGGACATATGAAATATTGGCATTTTAAAATTAAATTGCTATCTTATTTTAAAAGGAGCCAAATGAAAGCTAAATACCAAAATCCATTTAGAGCAACTAATAAAGTTCCTTTTAATAGTCTTGAATATTATTATAACATTCATTTTCTCCTAAAATGTACAGTTCTATTTAAATTCTATCTCAGAACGTCATTGTAATGAATATTTTGTAGTTCAAGTATTTCATCAATCAGTCAATACCCATAGTTCTTTGCAACATTTAAAAATTTTTGTTGATCATACCCTTAATGCTAATAAAATTTTTTTAAATGATTGATTGATTTATCATTATCATTATGAGAATTAACAGCATATCAATGAAACAAATGCACTCGCCTGTTCACTGCAGCGTTATGAACAATAGTCAAGATTTGAAAACCACCTAAGTGTCCATTACCACATAAATGGATAAAGAAGATGTGGATGGACGGGGCGTCTGGGGTTAAGAGATGCAGACTATTGCATCTGGAGGCGATAAGCAATGGGATCCTGCAGTAGAGCACCAGGAACTGTATCTACTCACTTATGAGGGAGCATGATGGAGGATAATGTGAGAAAAAGAATGTGTGTGTGTGTGTGTGTGTGTGACTGGGTCACTTTGCTGTACAGTACAAATTGACAGAACACTGTAAACCAACCATAACAGAAAAAATAGAAATCATTTTTAAAAGATGTGAGACATTATATATATATATATATATATATATATATATATATATATATATGTTTGTACATACCCACACACACACACACACACAATTTAATATTTTTCATCCATGAGAAAGAAAGACATTCTGTCATCTACAACAACACGGACGGACCCTGAATGTGTTATGCTAAGTGAGATAGTTAAAAGAACAAAGTCAGGTAGTCAGTACTGCATGATTGAATGATATATCACTTATACGTGCAATCTAAAAAGGCCACACCAGGAGTTCCCGTTGTGGCACAGCAGAAATGTATCCCACTAGGAACCATGAGGTTGGGGGTTCAATCCCTGGCCTCGGTCATCGGGTTAAGGATCCGGTGTTACTGTGACCTGTGGTGTAGGTCGCAGACGCAGCTCGGATCTGGCGTTGCTGTGGCTGTGGCCGTAGGCTGGCAGCAACAGCTCCGATTAGACCCTGAACCTGGGAACCTCCACATGCAGCAGGTGTGGCCCTAAAAGGACAAAAGACAAAAAAAAAATGCAGACATTAAAAAAAAATACAACAAAATAAAAAGGTCACATCAAAACAAAAACAAAAACAGAACAGAAGGGGGGTTACCAGGGCCTGGGGGGTGGGGGAAACGGGGAGGAGACGGATGAGGTCTGAGTCTAACGGACAGCATGGTGCTTATACTTAAATGCTGTTTTATAATCTTGAAAGTCACCAGGAAAGTAGATCTTAAATGTTCTCACCACAAAAACAGAAATGGTAATTATCGGAGGTGATGGAGGTGTAGCTAACGCCGCAGTGGTAATCTTGCAATATATCAGTAGCTCATGTCAACACTCGGTTCACCTTATATTCAGCACAGTATTATATGTCAATTATCCCTCAATAAAGCTGGAGATAAAAAAAAATTGCATCAAATGTGCTCAAATCATCCAGCCAGTAAGCTACAGGACCAAGCTGACAACACAGTCTTTGTTCAAAGACTGTATCTCAACGATACGATATGCCCTGGTGGTATCTATGCCCCAGTATGATACACTCTATTAAGTGTCTGGGTAGGTGAGGGATGGGCACTTGTGCAAAGTGGAAGGACACTGTGAAGGGACCCATGGGGAAGTCAAGTCTCCTCCACAGGCCGTTCCCAGGCAGATCAGGATTAAGAAAGAGGAAATTAGGACGATCTTGTAATCAACCCCTTTAAAACTATGACACCATCCACTGCCACGCTACAGGTGCCCCTGCTCTGTGCAGATGCCCAGATGCGGTTCTGGAGCAGCTGGCTGTCTGGTGTGACGGGCACGTAATGTACAAGGAACAAGAACTGGAGACCTGGTTATGACTGTGCCACACACGTGATCACACACAGCCTTTACCAAAATCATACATCACTCACACATGTATGCATATGTGCGTTCAACAGGTTTTGTGTTCACGTGTGTGCCAGGCACCCAGCTAAACCAGCAGTTCTTAACCTTGAAGGTGAATCAAAATTACAAACGGAGATTTTACAAAATCAAATGACTGAATCAGACCCTCCGAGGTTTCTATTTACATATCCTAAATTTATAAAGAAAAACGGACCATGCAGACAGGAAGAGCAAAGTATACAGAAAAGGGCACGGGAAGACAGTTCAGAGCCAGTCGTGCGTAGGAGGCTCTCACAAGCGAGACGAGAGAGAACGAGGGAGACGGGAGACGGGAGACAGCCTCTCAGCAAAGAGGCCTGGCAGCACCGGGACGGTTCCTCTGAGCACAGGCTCTGCTCCACCTCCAGGCTGAAACTTTCTGCCCCATCCTGTCTGCCCAGCCTCTTCAGGACCTCACTTAGGACACGGGGAGTGGCAGAGTGGGAAGAGACTGGTTTATTTAATGAAAAGAGGTAAATAAGCACTTTTCACTTTCATAAGGTGGCCGGCCACTCTGTACAGTTCAACTGAATCTCAGCAAGATTGCTCCTGCCCCAAATTGCTTAGATACAGTTATATTTATCATGTATCATCATATTCTAAATTACTTTTCCTATTTCATCTGCCTTTGTCCTTAATCATCAGGTGCCTCATCCCAGTCAGTGGCAATCTCAAGAAAGATTTTCTGTTGCATGTGTGTAGGTATTAAACTGAGATTCTCTTAAGGTCTTTGGCAGATGCATGGATTCATTTATTTTTCCATCACTCACTCATTCAATACACTCCTCTTGTGACCCTGAGCTGGATGACACACTAAGCTGCGAGTCCAGGAACAAAGAGAAGAGGATACACACCCCCTAGGTAGGCAAAACCCCTTCTGCTACGAGAAATCTGGGGTTTAGGGTGGTGTGACGTTACCAACGTTACATAGCTCAGTGGTGGCTAAACAACGATAAACATATTTTACATGTCTCTTTACCACATATTTATGTTAGGGGCTGTGGATGCTTATCATGAGGAAGTAGACACCGATGAGAGAGATCCAGGGATGTGCCCGCAGCTCCTGGGACTATGAGTTGCCAGATTTCTATCACAGAATGATCGCGCCTTTCTGTTGCTTGACAACCATGCACAGCTTTTGCAAAGTATGCAGGGCACAGTTTGGATTACTCGCTTCCTAAGGAATCCTGTGACAGTTATATCCTATCCTTCTCCCGTCGGCTCTTCTCTCATTCTACCTTGCCTGGACCTGTGTTTCCAGAATTAGAAATTTCAGGCACTTCTGATGAACCAGGCACTGCTCTGTTACACACTTTTGTAAACACTGTTCCACTCACCTTGAGTCCCATACTTGCTGCACTACCTACCACGTGGGGAAGCCCGACATCCTACAAATTCGCTCCAGTGCTCTTCTCTGAAGCGTCTCTGGAGTAACTTCTGAGAGAGTCAGACTCTGCTCTCTTGGTACACACACCCCTTCAATACTGGGGAACACTGTGCTGTGCCCCACTCACTCCAACTTTCACTATTCTTCCTATTTCCTGGACTAGTCAAAGAAGAGAAATTCTCAATTTTCTTCATCTCTTTACTAGTTATTAGTTTATAAGCTAACATCATAAATAACCCCCCCCCATATTTTTTGTGTCTAAAAAAACCCATCGGAATAGAAGTTTATTTGTTTTCATATTAAAATACCATGAAGGTGAACAACAGATCACCAGGGTGGGGAAACCCCTGACAGCAGGCTGATGGGGTACTTTCCTGTTTGTTGCATGGCTTTTGAGGTCATCCTGGGGTTGTTCCCCTCAAAACCAGCTGCTACAGATAAGAGCATGGAGGAAGGTGCATGAAGGTTTTAGAAACAGGTCCCATTACTACCATTCAACTTTCAGGGCTAGAATTTGGTCATGAAGACACTCCTGAATGCAGGAGAAATGGGGCTATATAGTCCAGTCATGTGGCCAGAAGAACAAATGGATTTTTGTCCAAAGCTGTCAATCTCCGTTACAGTGCAGACTCGTGTTCACCAAACATTCGTTTGCACCTGCCTTCCTAAACACAGAACACTGCATCATCCTTCCATAAAGGAGATGGCCCAACGTTCATCCCAGGCACCTTACCCAACTGATAGCTCAGGGCTTCTGGGTAGAGAGCTCTTCTTCTCTGTTAGGGCTAGATGTGGTTCACCGTGCTCGAGAAATGTAGAAACTACGAAGGTAGGCGCACTTCACTCTCCAGGCCCACGCGTTCACGCACAAACGTACACACACTCTCACACACACACATTAAAATAAAAGCAGGAAAGTCCATTTTTTAAATGTCCGTTAAAAATATAACAACTACATATACCAGACAAAAGTACGTGTTTTATATTTGACGTGAGGTGTTTATCAGTTTTCCCCTGGATGAGTTAAATAAGTAGAGTCAGAACATGAGGTCGAGCTGTCCTTCTCTTCCATACGGTAATTGTCTTCCCATCACCAATGTGCAGCAGGCTTTGATTTAGACACAGGATCTGAGCTCCTGGCCTCTGCTTCTCATCGACTCCTGTGCATTAGCTCTTTCCCTTCCCTGTAATCATCCTCCCCCATCTCTGCTGGTTCCTTCTTGCCATTCAGTTCTCTAAACGTAAATGTCATCTTCTCTGGGCGCCCAATCCAAGGTCATCCAGCATTAGCTATATACCACATCAAATTTACTTTCAAAGAATGTATCAACATTGAAATGATCTTCTTCATGTATTTGTTTGTTGTCTGTCTCCTTGCAGCTGAGGCCTGCTCCGGGGCAGCAAGGCCGTGTCTATCTTATTCATTGCGTTTACGTCCATCACCTGGAAGAGGACCTGATGTATATGTGTCACTCCGTAAATGTTTGTTTAATTAATCAGTTAAGCAATAAATAAGTCAATCCTCTATGTTTAGCCTCAGTAGCTTCATTCTGGCTTCATTCACATATACATTCAAACAGTCCATCAACACACTGTAAAGTCTAAAAGCGTATGTTTTCAAAAGCAGTACAGAGGAGTGGTTCAGGGGTGCACTTTACTGCCAGTTATCCATGGGTTATATTGCCAGCTGTCACTTACTATGATTGGCCACAGGACAGTTATTTCATCTTGCTAATGTTCCTTATTTGTAAAAGTGGAATCATTAAAAAAATATTATCCACAATAGGTTGTTACATGAAATAAATGGTATAATACATACGAAATACATAGTTGCTCAATAAAGGTTAGCTTTGATACTATTCATATTTTAAATTTCAGGATCTCTTCATCTCTAGGCTCTTTTTTTACAGAAAACATGATTGGTAGAATCTGAGAACAGTAGGGTAGCTGGTCAAGGCATGGGCCAGCCATTAACGCACCAGGAACTTTAGTGTCCACTAGTCTTTCCTAGTGAGGTCAGCGGCTGTCCATGAAGACCTGCATTTGTAATGACTTTGGGGATGCTTTCATCCCCAGGAGGCAGGCAGCTGCTCCTTTAACTCTGGGTACTATAGATGCCTTTAGATTATAAATAGAGGGTGTTCTGTCTCATTAATTATGGGTTTAATAATCACTTCCTATTGAAGTAATAGACAACTAATTGTGCTAATAAGTTTAAATTGGATGTGTGCTTATGAGCTTCAGTGTTTTACTATTGGCATGGTTTCAAGCTGCAATTTAGCTACTAGGGAGAAGGAAACCAGCTGGTTTTGTTTTTGTTTGTTTTTCTGTTTTCCCTCTTTTCAATTTGGTAGTGGCCAGTAGCCTGTTAGACCTAGCTTCGAACCCTGACCTACTCCAAAGACTATGGTCTCAGGCAAGTAACAACTCCTCTTTGAGACTCGCTTTCTCTAACTTTCAAGTGGAAGTGAGGAGTAATACTAGCAAATGTTTTGAGTTTACTATCTGCTAGGCATTGTCCTAAGCACTCTACATGCATTTACTTATTTATTTAAACCATGTTAACAGTTCTATTAAATAGGTTAATATCATTACCCCATGTCATAGATGAGAAAATGGAATTACACAGAGGATAACTGACTGCATAGCAAGTAAAACGTAATGTCAGCACTCAAACATAGGCTGTCTGGCTGTGACTTCTGTGTCCTTGACCATCATGACACAGCGTCTTTGAGACGAACCATCCACTGAAAGGAGTCATGAATCCCTGAACCTCAGATTTACACTTCTCTATTCTACCAACTTAGGCAACCTTCTTAGAAGACAATTACAAGGCTTTAAGTGAGAAGTCATAGGTGAAAAAAATTTGAGGAGTGCCTGTAGAGACCTTCAGCACATTTTTGTTTCCTTCCCCCTGCTTGCCCTGCAGGTGAAGTGAAAGACTGGGAAACCAGGGCACACTTAGAAGCATTCAATCCCAGCCCAACACCTCAGCTAGAGTGCCATAATGAATTTGGACAGCCCTCTAACACATCGGAGAGACTCACTAGAGCACTTATCTATTCCATGCTTATGGAATGATACCATCTTTTTTAGCAGTTCCCCCCACCATCGTGTGTTAGGGTAGAGGATGGGGAACCTATTCTCATGCCATGGAGATAAAGGGCATGTGGCATCAAAGTCGAGCTGCACACACTGTGTGATCTGCGGGCCTTTGTTTGAAAAGACCTTGTCCACATCTCTTGCCTCACTGGAACCAGGACAATCTGATGCAAGGGTCATGGGATCGCAGTACCTGTGACGTATCATGTGGGCATTTTCTACAAAGCTTACACTTGGTACCTCTGATGTAGAGCCCACTCTTCCTCTGGTGTCTGTTCATAACAAATAACCCAGGGGGAACCTTCCAGTATATTCCGTGACTCTCACCTCTGGGACACTCTGTATCAAGCATATAGCAATCCGTTAAGTTTTCACCTCTACTGTCCGCCCACAAGATGGAAATGTCCAAAAGATCCAAATTTTAGGGACTAAGGAGAATGAACTGAGGAATGAGGTGAGAGGATTTCGGCTCTGTCATGGGGCAATTTCTTTTTTTTTTTTTTGCCTTTTCTAGGGCCACTCCCGTGGCATATGGAGGTTCCCAGGCTAGGGGTCTAATCGGAGCTGTAGCCACCAGCCTACACCGGAGCCACAGCAACTCCGGATCTGAGCTGTGTCTGCAACCTACACAGCTCACAGCAACGGTGGATCCTTAACCCACTGAGCAAGGCCAGGGATCGAACCTGCAACCTCATGGCTCCTAGTCAGATTCGTTATCTACTGCGCCAAGGTGGGAACTCCTGTCATGGGGCAATTTCTTAAGAGCAGATTGTCAGCAAATTCCCTGAGAGTTATCAATGGGAGGACCCCATCGAGACAGAACCCACCTGGAAGATGCTGGTTTACACGAGGAAGGCATAACCCAGTGATTTTCCTATCAAGTCTGCTGAATATATCAGCTGATGCTGTACTATCAAGGACCCAACATTCCTACATGGAATTAAAAAGATGGAGCAATGTGACTCAACATTTCCCTCTCTCTCTCCTTCTCCCTCTCTCTCTCTTTCACTCCCCTTCCCTACCTCTCTCTAGCTTCTTATCACAGGCAGATGGAAGTCACACATGTCATAATCTTCCCAAACTCCTATGGATCCTACTCATTAAAACTAAACTCCTCTATCTCCACTGACTATTTACTTCAGAACTTTATCTTTCAGTCACATATTATCAAGCAATTAAAAATAAGGATATGCCCATATGATCAGAATCATCAGGAAGAACGCTGCCCTACCACACAGTACCCCACGGAGGCCAGCACAGAGGAGTCTGGACCAAAAAAGGGAGACTCCACAACAGATGAGCTTCAAGGGGCATGGTTCATGCTGTAGTTCATGGCTGCCCCAAACCAAGAGATGGTTTTCTCTCCACTGGCAGCCTTGGATTCTTATATCCTTTGAAAGTCATTTAGATATCAATGGGGTGAACAAGTTGAAACCTCTCAACTGGGGCCAAAATAAAATAGGAATGGAGCTAACAGACTCTTGTTTTTCTTTACGGCTCATAAAGCAATGCCAAAGGGACTGCCAGAGAAGAAACAGAGATGTCTTCCTTAGCCTAATATTCTCCAAAAGTATTTAATAAAGGAAAACTTTAATTATTAAAAAACATGCAACTACTGATACCTTCACCAAATACAGAGAAAACAGTCATGCAGAAGTCTCTGAAAAACCTCTTGGGAAATACTGTCCTAATTTAATATTTTCATTTGATAGATGAGGGATCTGAGAATCCTGAATTTTGGATGTCCTCAAATGATTTAACCTAAGACCTAAACTCGGAACTTGTGAATAACAGGCTAGTATGGGTTTCAATTATACAAGGTTGCCTCCCTAGGCAGCATTTAATCATCTTCGCATTTGTCTTGTATGGGATAAGACAAATCCCAAAACAAAGCAGGTTTTGATCAAGAGAGTATTCATGGGACCATGAGGGCACTGCATTCTGAAGGGCAGATGGTCAGGCATGAGCCACCAATTGAGGAGCAAAGCAGGGAGGGGCTAAAACAAACCTCTAGGCACATATAACATACACCACATATTTGGCTAACTGCTTTCTACATGCTATTTCAGATAATCTACAAATCAAGTCCGTAAGTACATTTACTAGCCCGAATTTACATGCAAGGATACTAAATTTCCAATAGGGTAAATTATATTATCATTTCTCCCCATAGTAAAGTTGTGAGTCTGTTTTGGTTTTGTTTGTTTTTGCTTTTTAGGGCTGCACCTGCAGCATACAGAGGTTCCCAGTCTAGGGGTCAAATCAGAGCTGTAGCTGCCAGCCTATGTCACAGCCACAGCAATGCTAGATCCAAGGCACATCTGTGACCTACACCACAGCTCATGGCAATACAGATCCTTAACCCACTGCAGGAGGCCAGGGATCAAACCTGCATCCTCATGGATGCTAGTTGGGTTTGTTAACCGCTGAGCCACAATGAGAACTCCTAAATCTGCTTTTCAACCTTGCGACTATACAGAGACTCTGTAGGTGGAAAGATTGAATCAGTCTGCGTTTGAATCTTAATATGTGTTACGGAAGCCCCTATTGGAGAAGAGAAAAAGTAGAAGTTCTTTAGAAGTTGATTTTTCTATCCTTTTTTGTTTGTTTCTGAGGTGGTTTTTTTTTTTTTTTTTTTTTTCTTAATAAACTTTCCTCTCCAGTTCTCTTATCTGGACCCCTGCACATTGCTGACAGATGTTTCAGTCTCAGTTCTCAGAGGAGACATCAATATCCTTACTGTTGTGAAGAGGCAACACGCGGCAGGTTCGTGCATGTCACTTCAGCTGCATGAAAATGTGAGTGTGGCGGGAGCACAGCTGTCTCATGCAACGGCATCACCGGCATCACCGCCAGGGAGAAAATGCGATGCGAGCCTATGGGCTCTTTCGGAATCTGCAAAACGCCCGGGGATGCCAATGTGTCGACCTTCTGCTTTACTCAGCACTCTGCAGCAGGGAGCCCTGAGCTCTCACACCAAGACACAGAGATGATGTTGGGAAGTGCAGGCAGCCGTGCATATGACTTATTTCGAGAGACAAGGAGAGCCCCGCCCTGCCTTTTCTGATGTTGTCTTGTTGGAAGTGCTCACTTCAGTTCTGAAGATATGTTTCTGCTGAGCATCTTATGAGAATGTCTTCCATTCATTTACGCCACGCTCCAGTTACACGACACTACTTGTGGATGCTGACGGGCTAGTCAATAGCACATCTTTGGGCCATTCCATCCTGTCTTTTCTGCCTGGTGGACTCATTTAAATGCAGTGCAAGCTTTTTCAGAGTCAGTGGCCACCCTGAGTTGGTCTTTTCATTGCCCGAGTTCCCAAAGAGGAACTTGTAGAGCTCTCGTACCATTGCCTGGGTTCACAGGAAGTTCTGGTTGGCGGAGGGCAACTTGGTGCATGCTTTTTGTCCTGGTAGAGTTATTTATAATGACCCACATACACACTCAAAAGTACATAGGATGATAAATTACACGACGCCCCTCCTCTCATCCTGCTGTGGATATTGGTTTATTCCCGTCCCTAGATTGTGAGCCTCTGGTAGGTCATGAATCACATTCCGTACGTCACAGTAACATGCCCTGTGGCTACCACAGCACTGGAGTCAATAACCATTTCATCTGGGGAGTGAATGAATACAAGTACTTCCCAGGTTATCCAGGTCCATCTTAATCCACATTTCCTGTTCTTTACAAGATGCCACGCTGGAAATGAGACTAATTCGTGCAGAGACACTGGCTGTCATCTCCTTCTTCCTTTAATGCCCATTTGCAGTGTGACCTTACTAAGAGGCTTTCTTGATTCTCTGCTCAGAATTCCCACCTCCCTCATCCAAGATACCCCAGCACCCCGTGTGTGTGACAGACCAAATCACACTTTGTGGCACATGTGGTGACCTGTCCTTCCATCCTTGTCTGAAATTTTCTCGAAGGCAAATAATACTGTTTTACTCCTAGGGGCACACAATGCCACAAATACGTCCACTACCAATACAGTGCCAATGGTGCTTTCAGGCTTGCTCTATGTAAGGTGCAGTGCCAGGCACTTCACATGAATTCTCTCATTTAATCGTCACGACAACCCTGTGCAAGGTTAATACAATTTTAACCAATTTTACAGCCAAGGAAATGGTGATTCAACAAGTTAAATAAGGAGTTCCCGTCGTGGCGCAGTGGTTAATGAATCCGACTAGGAACCATGAGGTTGCGGGTTCAGTCCCTTGCCCTTGCTCAGTGGGTTAACGATCCGGCGTTGCCGTGAGCTGTGGTGCCGTGAGCTGTGGTGTAGGTTGCAGACGCGGCTCGGATCCCGCGTTGCTGTGGCCCTGGCAGAGGCCGGTGGCTACAGCTCTGATTAGACCCCTAGCCTGGGAACCTCCATATGCCGCGGGAGCGGCCCAAGAAATAGCAAAAAGACAAAAAAAGTTAAATAATTTATCCAAGGTCATAAGTGGAAGATTTAAGATCCAAACTTAGATATCTCTAATGCTAGATCATATTTTATATACACATATATATACCTGATGAGAAGCCTTCTTCACGTATATCATACTTTTCTACAGCCACATCTATATCTTTATCTCACTAGATATTTTTTCTTCTTGAAATCTAACTCCTGCTTTAGATGTCTTGCGGAAAAAAAAAAAAGTCAAAATATACAGAGCTATTTCCTTTCTTCTCCTAACTGACATTTCTGAAAGAGAGGCATCTGGACAAAATTGGCAGCTGTTTCTTGGCATGTAATTTCTTCACTGGTCTCTATAGAGATACTCATTATCCCTTGATCCAAACAAAAGAAGAACCTGGTATCAAATTTTGCCTTGCCTTAGCCCTAGTGGAAGGAATTTAATTCTTGGCTTATTCCATAAAATCCACCAACACAACTTTCAATACTTTAAGCCAGAAACATTGCTAAAGAAATTGCTCACCACGGGTGCCTGGTCCATGTGGGAAGTGAGGTTCTGTATCCACTTATGAGCTGTGTTTCATATCTTATTCTATTAATGATGCTGCCTAACTGCAAAGAACTGCTCAGTGCATAGTCCCAATAGGCATCTGTTAACTTTGGCCACACACTGAACACTTGACAGTTCACAGGTTTTGTGCATTATCTCCATTGATTCTGATAAAATATTCAGGGTAGGGATTAATGAGCCTGTTTTTCAGAAAAGAAAATTTAAGCTAAGAAAGGCAAATGAAGCAATCATAAACTAATAAAGAGCAAAGAGGAGTCTTTAACTTTCGTCTTCTAACTCCAATTCTATTTTTCTTTTAACTCCTTTTACTTTGTAACGCTCAGTTCTAGAACTCTAATTATCTGAAAGTGAGGCCATTTTGCAACCAGATTATGAAATATACTGAAAAACTTAAATTCATGAGCCATTTATTTAAAAGATATGTTATAGGTGCATACTAAAATATCTCCAGAGACCAGCCCATACCTGGAATAAGGGAAAAGTGCAGAGGTCAACAACTCTGCTGTGAAGGCCATCAGTATCTGTACAGGACAAGCCAGCAAAAAGCAGGAGAAGCAGGACTGAGGAGCCAGCATGTAAAGTGTTTTCAAATACAGGACAGTCTCATATTCAAGCAGAATCCCTCAAACTTTTTTTTTTTTTTGTCTTTGTTATTTCTTGGGCCGTTCCCTCGGCATGTGGAGATTCCCAGGCTAGGGGTTGAATCGGAGCTGTAGCCACCGGCCTACGCCAGAGCCACAGCAACGCGGGATCCGAGCCGCGTCTGCAACCTACACCACAGCTCACGGCAACGCCAGATTGTTAACCCACTGAGCAAGGGCAGGGACCGAACCCGCAACCTCATGGTTCCTAGTCGGATTCGTTAACCACTGCGCCACGACAGGAACTCCCCTCAACTTTTAAAATAAGTGTTCTACAAAAATAAAGTCCTGGAGTCAAACGCATTCTGTAAAATATGAGATCTATATTGTGTTCATGAAAATTCTAAGTGTAATCAAAACATGACCTCTGTAAAGCTTTTCACTTAAAAAACTTCATTTTAAAATGGTTACCTTGGCTATAGAGTTTAGTATCAAAGAGTTTAAAACAGGATTTTTCAATTCATCTGATACGTATTATTACTGTGGGTGTACAGTTTAAGATAACTCACCTAAGAGAGTGTATCAGTTACTGAAGGACACTGAAGAGTTTATATTTCTCTTCATATTATTTTAAGTTTCCCTTAAATTCAATTGACAGAATCTGGAGTAGTAAATCTAGGACCTATAAACGCAAAGTTATAGAGAGAACAACAAAAGAGTTCTTTCTGGTACACAAGCTGGCAGGGTACATGAAAGGTTTTCTATGAACCCCCGACAGGCACTTTCCACTTGGCCGTATTGTTTGCTGCCACGGCACGCTGAAACCAAGGTAAATCCACACAGGGTGAGACAGTCAGAGTCTTCTTTGCAGTGGAGACACCTAGACCACAAGTCTAGATGCCCGAAGCATCACTTTAGGTTTCACACTCCCATGGGCCTGATGGTTCTGAGATGCGCCTGCAGTTCTCTAACAATCCTACCCAAGAGGGGAAGGAAGTCCACTTTCCTGCCCTGGGAAGTGTTCCAACAGAGCACAGAACACGCAGCAGTGCACAGCTGAGTATCTGGATGCTGTATTCACTGACTCTGACGAAACAGAGACTTAGAGGCGCTCCTCTAATGAACAGAATGTGGCTGACCCTGGTGGCAAAGCTGTCAGCAGCGGAAAAGGCACAGTAGGCGGTTTACCGCATTTCTCAGTGGAGAAATCACAGTGCAGGTTCCTGGGTTCCGAAGGCAGGCCATTGCATCACAGCAAGAAAACGCTCCCACTTTTAGAAGCAGTGTTTGGTGTGTCACTGGAACCTGGTAAAGATGGAGCATTTGGTCCTGGGACAAGGGATCAAAGATAGGGCAGACCTTTTCTCCTCAGGGCTTAAATGAAAATCGATTGACTTCTAGGTGCTCTTTCCTTATGAATCTCCAAATGTCAGCTTCGCAGGGTATTCTTACTGGATCAATTCAACTTTTCAAGAAAAGTATCTCCGATGTCATTCTTGAGGATGCACATGAAATTGCTAAACCGAATGCTGGCTGTGAAGAGTGGGTCTGACCAAGTGGGGTCTGAGCAGCCTGCATAGAGTCACAACCACGTGTTTCAAAGCCATCTCATATTCTATGGGCCTTGGTTTTCCTCTGGAGTTTTGTCAGGGAAACTGCTTCATATTTTAAGAGAATACCCTAAGGGATCTCCATGTTATAACTTCCTCTCTAGCTTTAATTTTTTGAAATCTGCTGTAATAATTTGTATGTGTTTACCTCCTCTGATATTACTTTGGACCTTATAAGATAACTACTTTTTAAAAAAATGAATTTTACTATAATTTTATAGGGGTGCCCAAGGGGGGAGGGCAAATGCCTGTTGTTAATCAAGCACTTTAAATTATAAGTCTAAAAAATGTTTATTTATGTTGAATCGCCTAATACTTGGCAGTGATACCCTGTACATCAACCTTTAAAATCCACAGGTTAAAAACAAATATGAAAAAGACGAGATGGTGGATCAATTTTCTGAACTCCCTTTTCTCTAACAAGCCAAGTATATGTTTTTTGGTAATTTTCGACGTCGGTCTTTGCTGAGCATCCAGTGTGTACCACTTTATTAACTGCCTCCTGATGCTGTAGCTCACCCTTGTGACCGCATATAGGTATAAAGTTTCAGTTATGTAAGATGAGCAATTTCTAGCCACTTGTCTTTATACAGCTGATAACATCTGCTTATCGGCTACTTTACTTCATTCTAAAGGTGTTTCCCCTTTTTAAAATTATATTTCTGTTAGATGAGTACTGATTAGCGAATTCAATACATATGTATTGCAGACTCTACACTTTGCTGTTTGGGGGTGACAAGGACGTGAGTAAGAAACAGCTATGTCCAAGAGTTTCTGTGTGGCTCAATGGGTTAAGAATCTGACTAGTATCCATGAGGATGGGGCCTGGCCTTGATCAGCAGGTTAAAGGATCCAGCGTTGCCTTAATCTGGGGTGTAAGTCACAGACACAGCTGGATCTGGTGTTGCTATGGCTGTGGCATAGGATGGCAGCTGCAGCTCCGATTTGACCCTTAGCCTGGGAACTTCTACATGCTGCAGGGGGCCCCTAAAAAGAAAAAGAAAAAGAAGAAGAAAAAAAACAGCCATGTCCTTAAAATTTTACATTTTGGTGGTAGGAAAGACATGTAACTAAATAATTACAGTATAACCATAATTGTAACAATTATATTAGTTGCAATAGTGACTCTTAACAGATACCTATTACACGAATCCAGATGAGGTATCTAATTCTTTCTAAAAGAGATGGGGACCTACCCTCCCCTTAGGGCACAGAGTTATAAGGTACATTAATACTTTAAATGGCCCACATGTACCTGCAATGAGGCTACTGAAGAAACCTGAAACAGCAGGAAGCGCAGCCACCAGAGGCATGTCAATATGGATGTGAGGCTTACACTCCCACTTAGCAAAATCAAAGTGTGGAATAGATGTCACTTTGATTTCCTAGTCTTTGTTTCACTCATCAGTACAGTGGTGGCATGAGTATCTCTGTTTCAACACTGCAGTGAGTACCAGATGCAGCAACCCAACAGAACTGGCTAGCTCTAGACTTTGTGTCCAGGCTGTAGCTGCTAGGGAACTGGGGAGCAGGAGTTTATTTCCCAACAATATGGCACATGATGTGAAATTTTACAGGGGAAGGAAAACTGCATTCAGAAAATCCAACAGTGAATCTATCTACTAGAAATATTATTATCACTAGGATTTTTTGCGTTTCTCAGAAATGGAGTCTACTTCAGACCTTTCTGAGAGGTTGCAAGGGTGGAGTTCTAATGCAGGTACAGTTGACTCTAGAGCGAGCATTCTTAACCACTGCACTTTCTCTCCCCCCGAGTAATCTATTCCCTGACAGTGGCAGCAGGGAATGATAATTTTGTTCAATGAGAAATGCTGTCCAAATGCAACATTTTCTTGCTCCTAACACATTTTTAGATACACTCTTTACAGCCACTTAGAACAGTATATCATAGCCCTTAGGGGTACAGACACTAACAGTGATGCCTGAGTTTAAATCCTAGCTCTGTCATTTATTAGCTGTGTGATTTTTGGACAAGTTGTTCAATTCTATGTGTTTCAATTCCTCATATCTATAACCTGGGACATGATAACAGAGCCCACTTCACGTGATTGCTGGGAAGATTAAATGAGTTAATACATGCCAAGTGCTAAATGCAACGTATGTGTAAGACGTTATTACTCTCAGGGTTAGGGTTTGAAGTGCTGGGCAATCACAGGCAGGACTAAGACACCCAGAAGCAATGTCTAGAGAAGAGACAGCTCTTGTGCCCAGTGCAGGAGGAGAAACAGAGAACACAGGCAAAGGGTACTCCTGATAAATGAAGATGTGAGATGAATTCCTGTTCCAGCCTCACTCCAGATGAGAAACTTCCTCCTGGGTCTAACCGTTTCTAAGAGCCATTGCTTTCTCTAAAGTGAGATCAAACAAATAAGAAAGATAATTGCTCCTCACTGAATTTCTCTAAGGTTAGTAGATCATTTTCTTTTGTGATTCTAGTGAATAAAGACACATGCATATACATAATTTAGCTTCAGTTCCCAGCAGTGGCAGAAACAAGGCTATTTTATGATAAAACTCTGAAATGACTTAATTTGAAGGGGAACTGTACCATTTCATTCTCTTTTCAGCTTGGACAGTTGGTGTATGCAAGTACATAAATATACTGAGGGAGCAAAAACAGAGTCTGCTTGCTAAACATGAGTTACTTCCAAATTTCAGTTAGCCTATGATATTCCTTAGACAAATCATGACCATACTGCCTAGAGAAATGGCGGGGGGGTAACGAAACAATTCTCAAGACCTCAACTGTGGTCTATATTCAGTCACTAGGCAGAGCTGAGAGTTTGGACAAGTCTCGGGAGAGTCTCAAACTCTCAAGAGTTTGGACAAGAGGTAGAGCCTCTCCCGTTGGCAGGGGCCTCATCTATTCAGAGTCGATGTAAATGACCTCGGGCCCCTTTGCATCGTCAACCCAACTATTTCTCTGCGAGGCACTTCTTACTGGTGTTTTTTATATTATTTATTTATTAGTTTGCCACACCCACGGCATGTGGAAGTTCTCAGGCTGGTTCTCAAACCCTCACCACAGCAGCAACCCAAGCCACTGCAGTGACAACGCCGGATCTTTCACCCGCTGTGCCGCACGAGAACACCTAAGAGTCCAAATTTTACAACAGCTCTGCAAGGTAGATGTGATTATTACCATCTTGGACAGATGAAAAAGCCAGGAAAAGAAAAGTCAACTTTGCTAATTCACAAACCTCACACACTTGCAGAACTAGGATTCAAATGCCAGATCCTTAACCCCCTGCCACAAGAGAACTCCTGGTTGTTGCTTTTTGTTTGTTTGTTTATTTTAAACCAAGAGTTTGTAGTCTTCTCAGCTCTTTTTTCCTTTGGAGAATTGCACCAACTCTTCATTGCCCTCTCTAGGACTCGCAATTGATTGGCTCCTCAGCTCCATCAGAGGGGTGGACACATAATCCAAATAAGTCAGAATATGAATTTTTTCTGGCCACATAGCCTCAGCTAGACCAATCACACGCATCCCTGGAAATTCTGATGACACTATGAAAACAAACCATTATTTTTCTGCTTTTCTGAATTTTTATTTTAAGAATATTACTCCTTAGACCCTCCTGTGGCCTCATTGGCCACAGATTTGGACAGATCTTGCCTAAGAATAAAGATACAACCTTCAAACTGCACCGTTTGAACACCTGGATTAAGCCATGCCTGAAGCAATTTGTGACTTCTGTTTCAATTGCACAAGCTAATATTTTTGCCAATTTCCTGTTAAATTTGTTTAACTTGACTCTCTGATACTTGCAGCCAAAAGCTTCCTGGCTAACACAGTTGAGTAACAGACAGAATGTACCTTTGAGAGCTGAAATTTAGCCTTCTGACAACACCATTAACGCACCAACGACGCACAGTATATCGGACTGCATTCATCTATAGTGAGGTTTGGCTTCTGTATTTACAAAATGATTGCCTAGATCTCTCTGAATTGTTTAAAAAATGGTGACTCTACATGTTATTAGATTTCCATTATTTGGGGTTTATACCTTATCTTATTTATGGAACTGTAAGTTTTTAAAGACATGAGTTTTTTTTCCAACTTTTGATTTCCATAATGCCTATTGTCTAGCAGAGGGGGTATGTAAAAACGAATCAAAACACTGAACATCAGCCTATGTTATAGTTTTAGGACTTTTTTCTAGGCTCTATTATAACTCAGACAATTGTCATTAAAATCATTTTACATTTTCCTCTTTTTTCCTGAGTATTTCATGGCCAGCGACCATGCTGACAGTTGCTCTTCATCGTGGTGCCAAACATTCCTGCAACAGACGTGCGTTATTTGGCCAAAATTTACTGTCGGTACCGAAAACAGCATATAATAATCTCCATATCCCTCCCATCCAAATCTTCAAGGTAGTCAATTAATCTTAAAAAATTCAAGTTACCAGCCCTCCTACCTGATGAACATCCTGGAGAAGATGGAGCCTCCCAGAGTTCCTAGGTAAGCCACCGGGAATGATGGAGAAGTATCAAGTGCCTCACATTCTCCCCGCTCTTCAAACCTGAAAAAACAATGTTGAGTGCATCGGTAGGGGTAGGCTGCCACTTAGTGTGACTTTTCCTAAACTTTCACAGAATCAGAGCCATACATGTCACTCACTGACATGTTCTTGACTATCATCAACATCCAAGATGCCAGTCAGCAATTAGATGAAGCCGTTGACAGCAGCAGGTGGCCAGGGAAGAAAGAGTCAAACTCCCACATGCGGTTGCCCTGGGTTCGGAAAATAAGCAGCGCAATTGCCTCTTGAGCACTTACCTGTATTTAGCCCTTGAAACCAAGCAGGGCAGCATGTGCCTGAGAGCTGGAGAAGCCCAGAGAACAAGCAGACATGAGAGGGTGCCGGGACTGCAGAGAGGAGCAGCCGGGATGTGGAATGGTTGGAGCTTGTACTGGGTTTCATTACAGAACTAGCCACCGCAGCTACTGCTGCTAAACATTCTTAAGCTGAGTAAATCAATAACAAAGCAGTGAACATCCGATTGCTGTTGGATTCCTGCTGGTGGTTCTCAAACTCTACCCCTCTGAAAGACTGCATCATAAGCCCTCGAGGCAAGAATATGTGTTGTGAGATACGGCTAAAGGAAGAGTAGTCACTCTAGCAGACGTCGGAGAGAGCACGGGGGATTTCAGGCTTCCCCTCCCCATGTCAACAAAGGAATCTAAACAGATCACCCTTTGAGGTTTCTCGTCAGACTTAACTAGGATGAAAAAGAAAGGGATGGTGCAGATAAATGAATGTCGCTCTTCTAGATCAGGTCAGGGACCAAGGGGTAACATACTTTCTGATCATGACAGTGTAAAAGCAAGAGGAGAGGTGTCAAAAACACCCATTAAGGGAGCTTTATACGTCCAAGAACACAGGAAGATGTGTATGCTGCTGAGGAAAAGCTCAATGGAATGATGCTGAAAGACCGCAATAACTGAGAAGTTGGGTGGGGGTATCGCTCAAGGCTCACGAGCTGAGGGATCTGTTCCCTCTCCAGGCAGATGGAAGAGCATCTGCCCACCTCCCTTGGTTGGGTATAGCCCCCCCAAATTTTTCTGAAGTCTCTGTATGGTTGCATCTGAGACAAGTGTTATTGATCCATGTCTTTTTCCTTCATTGGACCATGTTAAACCATCTCCATCCCTCTTATTTCTGGGAAAGTTTATGGATCATCACCCTTTTCTGAAATGAACTAAAACCACAGAATTTTGTTTAGGTGTTATTTTTGGTTTTTCTACCCTCTTTCTGCCGCTGATTTTTTTTAATCCTACATTAGCCACTGATGAAGAACTATATCCTTACCATGTAGCAGTAAGAAGCCCCTCTCCTTAAGAAGCTTGGAATTTGGTGAAAAATATAAGAATATGGAACCCTAACTGCAAAGCATTAGGTACAGTGTTTAAGCTTCCAGGCTTTAGAATCAGAGTAACCAGGTTGGATCATGCTCCTGCAGGTTAATGTCTCGGTGAGTTTCAAACACTTACTGATAAAAAATAAAAAAGTAAGACATCGGTAAAACCCAAAAGAGAATAATTTTATTTGCTGTTATTCCTCCCCTTTAACCACCTGCACACATTTACCAGAAGACAATTCTTAAAGACAGAAATTCTGTGTTACCCTTTCTGTGTATTCAGTACAGGGAACAATGTCTAGCTCATGGGTGATACTCAGTAAGTATTTGTTATTAGATTCATGGAAAACAAATAAGAACAAACTGTGCTCATGAGTGATACTCAGTAAGTATTTGTTATTAGATTCATGGAAAACAAATAAGAACAAACTGTGGATGATGTGTTTTCTAAAAATCCTGACTTCCAGTGCAGAGGCAGCCTGAAGGTGTGGCTGTCTCAATTAATTTTAAATCAAAATTAATTTTGGAAAAAGTACAGGGATGCACTGAAAATAGTACGCTCTAAGTAAAGAAGTCTCCACTCGGCCTAGATTTGATGAGTTGGGAATGAAACGTGAATAAGATCAAGCATTTTCAATCCTCAGTCAAAGTATGCCAAAATCCATCTCTGAAGCAAGTCTTAATCACAGTCAAATTTCTCCTCAAAATACATTAAGACTATATAAGCCTCTGGGCCCCATTCAATTGAGCAGGAACTCATTTTTTTTTTTTTGTTTTTTTGGGTTTTTTTTGTCCTTTTGCCATTTCTTGGGCCGCTCCCGCGGCATATGGAGGTTCCCAGGCTAGGGGTCTAATCGGAGCTATCGCTGCCAGTCTACACCAGAGCCACAGCAACGGCGGATCGTTAACCCACTGAGCAAGGGCAGGGATCGAACCCGCAACCTCATGGTTCCTAGTCAGATTCGTTAACCACTGCACCACAACGGGAACTCCCGAGCAGGAACTCTTTCTGTCTCTTCTGAGTTTTTTCTCAGTTATCATGATCATCCAGTTATTAAGGCAACAGATCATACTTAAGTATGTTCTTGACAAGATCTTACTAATTCCATGTAAAATTGGGAAATGATTATTTGAAAAGAACAAGCACACAAACTTTACTGAGACAGAAATAAAGACCTCTACTTTGTAGAACACCCAAAAATGATGTGCCCTGATAAAATCAAAGCTTTTCTTCTCCTATTTTTCCATTTGACATTTTGCTCTCCCATGAAATGAATGTGAAAGCTCATGAAATGAATATGAATACAGCAGGTCAGGGTGCTTTATCAACCACGACTATAAATAGTGCTCTTTCTTCTTAGAAGAAAAGGAGGGCTTCGAATTAGGTTCAGACTTTGATTCCATTTCATAATAGTTCTAAGGATTAGTTCTGTTTTCTTGTCTTTAAATACTACATACTTTTCAATGCTATTTTCAAGATTTATGACAACCAGAGCGAGCTTTCCCATGAAGCTAGTACAGTTTAAATCCCAGGATTCCTCACTTGCAGGAACCCATTCTAAAGTTCTGGGAGGGGTTCTAACAACTTGTTAATGTGGTATTTATTATTATTGTTATTATTACTTGCAAAATTTGGTAAAGAAGTCTTAACTTTAGTTTTGTTTAAAGCCACTGTTTCTGTGCCCACTGGTTTCCTTACCTAACACTCCTTTGGAGTCAGTTGGTGTTGGCGTCGGTTGGTATTGGAGTGGCTGGAGGTATTTGGGGATCCAGGTAAGGGGAAGCTGAGTATAGCTTGGTGGAATTGTTTTTGGTGGTATGCAGTTACTTTGTGCCAAGGACGTTATTACTAGCATCCTGGAGAAGGAATGACTTCCAGGAATACTCCTGCGGCACTACCTGTAAACTCCTTGACACCATGGTATGGAGCCAGGCGTCCCACCACAATATAAACGTGTCCCGCAGGGCCTCGTACTGAAAAGAGATTCTCTAGCCTGGTATGATGAACAACTGCATGCCCAGCACAGACCTCTCAGGTAGGTAATTAATTAAAATATGTTATTTCAATAGAGAGGTGTCTGTGGTATTTCTCATGTCATGTTTGATATCGGTCATTCAACTATCTGTACCTTTCTGGGATTCCAAGTCTCCTTCTAAATAAATATCCACTTTTGATCTAATATTTACTTGTTGTACTCTGTTCTTTTTCTTAGTGAAGGGTGTCCAATCTGTGAAAATGAAAACTTCAGATCCCAAAACAGAGATCCTCCTGTGAATGCATCTTAGAACCTAGATCCAAGCAGGGTTCTTGTTATAGAGCAGCGCCACGGTGAACTGTGCCAAGGATGGTGATGAGAAGCAGGATGATGAACATCAGCAAGGAAGCACTGCTACTCACACAGCCATGCAACTGTCAGAGACAATGATTCCAGATGCAGCACAATTCGCTGCTCTCACTGCTCTTTTCAGCGTACCCAAACCACCAAAGCTTGACTCTTCCGCTTCGCCACTGATGTCTTCCTCATTCTCAAATATTTTCCTTGCCTTACAGGGTCTGTGGCAGACACTCTTGATTTTCTAATCCAACACCCATTTAGCACCCCCTGACAGGTTCCCCCATAGAGATGGATAATATATTACCATGAGCTAAGGAGGCATTTCCTAAACTCCCTTGAAGCTAAAGGTAATTCCATGTGGCACGCCTCTCCAGTAAGTCATAAGCATAAGGTCACATGGATGCATTGGGGAAAGTGTTCTTTTCCAATAAGAGTGACATTTTTCTGGTGTCAGTCCTTCCTCTCTTATTCCTGCCTCGCTACACCTGAGGCATAACATGAGATTTTGGAAAGTCAAGACAATCACAAGACTGCTGACATCATTGAAGTGCAGTTAAAAAAAAAAAAATCAGAATTTGCATCTTTTCAGCTTCTCATTACATGAAAACTGTAAACTGTGATCTACTCATCCACAGTTGTTTCTTGGTCCCTTACAGATAAAAATCACTCTTGAAAGAGTTTATCTTCCAATTTGGGTTCGTTCACATTCCATCCTTTCTACTTAGAAGACGTCAACACTTCACACATTTCAAGGTCCAGTTAAATACAATTTCTTTCATCAAACATTTCTCTGTGCCTTAAATTGACATAATCTTTCTCTAATCTCTTTTGTCATACCCCTCTGCAATTTCACTTCTGAATGTTTGTTTACATGTACATACAGTTATTTGCATGCCTGTTTCTTGAACATGTAAGAATGCCATTATTTTTGGCATCTTTTAGAGTAGGGGTCACCAAATATTTGATATAAAGGGCCAGGGAATAATATTTTAGGACCGAAGACCATTTGGTACCTGTAGCAACCACTCCGTATGCCACTGCAGCAAACTGAAAGCAATCATAGACAATGTGTAAATGGATGGGAATGGCTAAGTCCCTATAAAACTTTATTTAAAAAGCAGATGGCAGGCTGGATTCAGCCCATGGACCATAATTTGCCAATCTCTGTAACAGAGCTTCTATAATATCCCCTTGAACATTCTGGGCGAAAAAAATCATTGAATGAATGAAAAAAAATGTATGAATGAACTATGACAGACACTTCCTTTTTTATTTTTCTCAAGTTTATGCCCCCTACTAATCCTGGAATAAGTAAGCATCAGGCAATGATAGGCAGTACTGTGAATTATTTCATTTCCCAAAAAGTGCGGTAAAAACCATTTTAGGATCACAGATAAAACTAGGTGGTAGGAAACTTACCATTAAATAGTGTAATTCACAGTTTTAATGAAGGTCTCAGTTTAGTGCTAATTTATCTTAAACACTATAATTTTCCTGTTCAAAAAGAAATAAACCCCTGCAGACAAGCCTTTAAGCAAAGTATATTAACATCAGTACTATTTGGCATCTATATTTAAAGTTCTTATTATAAATATATCAACCCACTAAATATATTATGTATACATTTCTTATATATACATTATATATATATATATATTTTAAAAAAACATTTATTTAATTCAAGAGCCATGAAAAAATATGGAAGAAACTTCAATGCATAGTACTAACTGAAAGAAGGCAATCTAGACAGGTTATAGATTGTATGATTCCAACCACATGACAATCTGGAAATGGCAAAATTATGGAGACAGTAAAAAATTCTGATAAGTGGTGCCATGGCTTGGGGTGAGGGTATAAATAGGCCAAGCAAAGGTGATTTTTAGGGCAGTGTAACTACTCTGTATGATAATATAATGGTGGATACAAGTTATCACACATTTATCAGCCCTTAGAGCGAACCGTCACATAAGCTATGGACTTTGGGTGAGTGCGATGTGTTAATGTAGGCTTGTCAACTATAACAAACTTTGGTGGGGAATGCGGATCTTGAGGGAGTTTATGCACGTGTGGGAGCAGGGGGCATATGGAAAGTCTCTATAACTTCCTTTCAACTGTGTTGTGAATCTAAAGTTGCCCCCCCAAAGTCTTATACACATTAAGTACCTAGTATGTAGCAGGTGATTGAAACAACAGGAGAAGGGAGGCACGGTTCTTGTCTGCAGCTGCTTCAGATCAGAAGGGAGACTGACAGTTAAATACAACGGAGGAAAACTAGATGATGTTATGATCAGAGTGTTAATGGGGACCTCTGGAATGCTGTAGCCAGCCACGCCAATTCGAAAACAGAATTAATGGTCTTACTTTTTAAAATCATAATTAAGTGGCATGCAGGCCAAGTAAAAAATTCTAAAGGTGACTTGTGAATGACCGAAGTTAGAGAAATGCTGTGGCTTAGGGTGGACTGGATACTTTCTAATCAAAATAACCCACTTCAAATCATGGCTTTGCCATCAACAAGCTCTATGGCTTGAAGAAAATCGTGTGATTGCCTAAAGCTAAATCTTGTCTTCTGCAGAAAAGATCTTAGAAGGTCAATTTACATAGTGCATGTAAAAGTTCTTTGTAAATCACTATACAATTTTCAGTTATTAATGACAAATCTAGTTCATTCTGAACCTGAGAAGCTTTCAGCAGGTTTTTCTAAATCATTTCTATTTCATTGCAGCTAGTGGCTCAGACAAAAACAATCAAGTATTTTATTAAACATGAAGATATCAATATTCTGTTTCAGAATCAATGTGCAGACATACTTGACTACCTATTAGTTTAATGAAAAATGCAGGCATTAGTAACTCATTTTGGTTGTAAAATTAGTTATTTAACATATAACCACATTTTAATTTGTAACATTTTTATCAAAATGTAGTGCCTTGTCAAGAATTGCCTTCTTTTAGGAAATTTATTGCTCAGTTTTACTCCAGCCTTGTAATATTAGCAATAAATCCAAGAGTAGTATTATAGCTTTTTTCAATTGATTAAACTAAAATCATGGACACAAATTAAACGTTAGTGATTACATTTCATTGCTGATCTATAATACATAATTTATATAAGATACATTTTAAGTGGTCAGAGCATTCAGAATATTCACAGAGAATTCATCCAAAATATAACTCAAAATATGATTTTACACTCTAGATAGTTTCTGAAATATCACCAAAAGTACATAAAAAGCTTTATAAGCCAAATGATCTTCCTAAGAACAAAATTAATTGTATTAATGGTGTCTGGCACCTGGTAGGAATTCAATAACTGGTAACAGTCCTGCATGAGTTTCCTACTAAGGCTGTAAGAAAGCGCAACAAACTGAGTGGCTTAAAGCAACACACACTGATTCGCTTAGCTTTCCGGAGGTGAAATATACAAAACGAGTCTCAGCTAAAACCAAGGTGTGGGCAGAACTACATTCTTTCAGGAGGCTTAGGAGGAAAATCTCTTCTTTGACATTTTTCAGCTTCTAGAGGATGCCTACATTCCTTGGAGAGTCATGGGCCCTCCCATCTTTAAACCAGCAGAAAACGTCCTCACGTCTTGGACCTCTGCTTCCATCATCACGTCTTCTGCTTTCACTTCGACCCTCTTTCATTCTTCTCATTTCGGACCTTTGTGATAACAACAGGCCCACGCACAACCGGAGTAACATACAAGCAACTCACGACCTTCAACGCTACCGCGGCTGCGCCGTCCTCCCTGCCCTCCCTAGGTCTCAGTGGGGAGCACACTCCTCTTTGGTGAGGAAGGTGGTCATTATTCTAGCTATCACAAAAGTCTGCAGGATCAGGATTTAATTACTAAAGTTTTCGTTATTTCAATCCACTACTTCTCTTTCTGGATTAGGACAGTTTTATAACTTCAAATACTGTCACACATATTTTCTGTCCCATCCAAAAAGATGAGTGTCTACTAACAACAGCCAGCCTTTATAGAGCACTGCTTTGAGTTATTTCCATTCATCATGTCACTTAACCCAAGAAACGGAAAAGATGCCAGATGGAATTATTGATATCTAGAAATTATAGGATGCAGGGAGAGGTTTTTATTCAAGAAGAAAACTCAAAGATAAAGTATTGCCTGTACAAGTCAACAAAGATCTACCTTAATTTATTGATAAGAAGTTTGAAATTAAAATAGAAATCTTATTTAAAATTATTCTTATGGGCTAATAATGTACACTTTAAAAGTACTAAAAAAGTTCCACAGAATATTACTTATACTGCTAATGTACTTTGTAAAACACTTACTCTTTTGTACTACAAGATAAAAAAGTGTATACTTAGTCTGCAAGAACACATATATTTGTTCTACAAAGTACACATTTTTTCTATAATTCTTATTTATTCTGTGCAGCATCCGTGTGAGTTAAGCCTGACAGATATTATGATCCCTTTTCTGGAAGAGTATCGGAAGTCCATGGTGCTAAGAGATTAGTCAAAAGTTGTACAGGGAGCAAAGGTTGGATATAACTCAGACATAAATCTTCATACTCTAACCCTGTTAAGTTTTCTCCCCATGAACAGAAAATGTTACTATATTCACTTAGATTGGATTATTTGTTAATCCAAAACAACTTGGCACCAAAGGAAAAAAAAAAAAAAGGTAAAGAATTAAAGGAATGAGGAGTTCCCGTCTCGGCTCAGGGGAAAGGAATCTGACTAGTGTCCACAAGGACGCAGGTTCAATCCCTGGCCTCACTCAGTGGATTAAGGATCCAGCACTGCTGTGAGTTGTGGTGTAGGTCGCAGATGAGGCTCGGATCTGGTGTTGCTGTGGCTGTGGTGTAGGCCGGCAGCTACAGCTCCGATTTGACCCCTAGCCTGGGAAACTCCATAACCCGTGGGTGTGGCCCTAAAAAGACCAAAAAGAAAAAGAAAAAAGAATTAAGGGAATGAGAAGGGTCAACAGCAGAGGTCAGGGCAAAGGTAGGACTATGTTAAAATGACACCTGTGACGAAATAGTCATGTCACTGTGGTTAGAACCTAAGGACCAAAGGTCCCTAATGTGAAACACCTCCCTTGCCTCTTCTAGTGTAATTAATCTAACTCCAAAAACTATATTTGAATGTTGATTTAATGAAACTGTTGTTAGAAATTATAAAAGAGACTTTGGGTTTTGAGTTAGGCAGAGTATTAGGAAGACTTTTATTAAATTTTCCAGTGGAAGCAGAAATAAAAAGACTATCACTCTCTTTCCCCACTTCTAGCACAGTGTCTTAATCAATTACATGTGAAGTCAACAAGCATCCATGATCTCTTGACAATTCTCCAACCACCTCAACACCATCTTAAGATGTAGCCCTTCCATCATAAGCACCCGCAGCATCTTCTCCTGTGCTTTGCTCGTGATCGTTTTACTTTCTCCAATTAGCTCTCTAATCCTCGGGCTGGAAGAATAACAATAGGAAATTCCCTACAATGGGTGTTTAAAACGTGTACGCAAGGGCTCACTTCTGGGAGGAGGCTGTGCCCTTGGCTCTTGTGTTCCACTACATCGTGCCCAGCCTTCTCAATTTCCTGCCTCTCACCTCCATCTTCAGAACATGTTCTATGTCGTGAGACGGCGAATGACACTCTCTTAGGATTTTTGCATGTATCAGCATGAAAGGCTTTTTCTATTCTTTGTAACCACAATTATGGCGCCAAATATTATATAACAAAATTAATAATAAATGCATTGTAAGAAGGGGTAGGATCAAAATTTCAAAGTCTTAGCTAAGCCATTTGCTTACTATTCATCCTTAATGACATTATTTAAATAAGGTAGCAGTCACTGCAATCACGGAGGTTTACTAGGTCACGCCATTGTCCACAGAGGTTGAGTGGGCTTCAAGCCATCTGATGCAGCATCTTAGAGAATATAGGTAAGGACCTTGTCTCCTTCTCTGTTTAGGACTATCTTCATTCTAAGTGTGGCTTTCCTAGCAACAGAACGCCAGCAGCAAATGAGACTGTGTTCACAGCCAGCAAAAGAAAGTGTGTTTTTGCTATAGCACTGAAAGCAATAGCACTGAAAGCAAGAGTTCTAATATTTACTTTGAGGTGACCGGGCCACTCACAAATCAACCCCTATAAATAACAAGAATGCTGGCTACATTTTAATGAGCACTTACTATATGTCAGGCATTATTTTAAACACAACTGAGATTTCATTTATTCTTCTCTATAAATATACAGACATGCCTATAATTATCCCTATTTCATAAATAAAGAAAATGCAGCATAGGGTTATTTAAAATGCTAGACCATATTCATCATTTTAGCTGTGAAGGAGCTCAGCTCTGACCCAGGCAGCAGATTAACTCTGGATAAATTTTATTTAACCTTGTGCTAACATTTTCTGCTGAGCCAATTATTTAAATATTAAAGTGCTGTGTGTGTCACTTTAAGGCAATCAAAGGCCCCTTTCCAGAAAGCATGGCCCATATGTAGGAGGAATGCTCAACTGAATGAAAAGACTGCTAATAGGAAAACAAGGCCACTAGTCATAGAAGAATTTTCGATTATCCAATTTCCCAAATATGCTCTGTGACTTCACTTTGTAGCTTCAGAGAGGCTGCCATGTAAAAGAGGAATAATTCAGGTCAACTTATAAGGCTTAAAGGGACCACACACAGACTTTCAGGTAAGGAAGTTCCATTTTCTAAACATAGAATGAAGTTCTAGTAAAATGTGCACCTCAAACTGACCACAGATGAAGCAACACGGTGTTTATTGCCTCGTTCAACAAAAACGATCTTCCTAGAGTGATGGCTACAGTACCTGGCTTGAGTTTAAAAGGAATGAAATGCAAAGAGGGGAGCCAGGTTAAATAAAAAACTCATCTGAGTTTTACTGCAAAGGAGAGCACAGAAAAGAAGCAAGGGTTGAGATGAAACAAGTTATTTTTTACTTGTTCTATTTTGCCTAAGGTGGGAGACATGTCAGCTTATTTATCTTCTGGTGCATGTGGGTTAAGAAGAAGGTACATTCATAAATCTGGTGGAGAACTCAGTTTCTGAAAAAAAATCAAATACAAATAAATCAGGGTCATGGACAGAGTGGGTGGAAAGGAAGGACCTTTGGAAGTCGCCGACAGCAGCAGAAAATAGCCCGGGTAAACAGAAGATGATAGGACAGCGCTCAGGGCCCGTGGGAAACCTGCCAACTGAAATTCAATGAGATCCCATCCAACCCCGGGTGCACCTCTTTCCTTCAGCCACGCTGAGCATGAGGGAAAACGTACGTCTCAAGACAGATGTCGAACTTGTTTTTCTGGGGACAAAGGTGCAAGCAGGTGTCAGCGATTGCGAGGAAAGGTGATGCTGATGGCCTGCTCTAGTCCGGCACGGCGAGAGCTCAGGACAGTGTGAGGGCCAGTGGGAGGGTGGCCCAAGCGGGGGTTCTGGGCCCGGGGGATCCTCGACATTCTGAGAACCACGGGTGGCAGGGCAGCCTCATGGCTTCGCACGGGTTACACGGTCACCCTTTCGTTTGGTTGGTGTTTTACATGGTCCTCTCAAAGTCGTCCCAAATCCCTCTCCTGCCCCTTTTAAGGTGAACATATGATTTAAGCATTCCGTCTGCTCTAGGAGGTCTGGGAACCCCAGTTCAATGAAAGAATGTGGCACAAACTAGAGCACACAGAGAGTACACAACAATTACCCCCAGATCAGCTGGCACCACTGGCATGCCCACGCAGTAAATGAAAGCGGTAGTTCGGTGCTTCAGGCAAGACTGTGTGAGTGTGTGTGTGTGTGTGTGTGTGTGTGTGCATGTGCGTGTGCGTGTGCGTGTGAGAGAGAAAGACGGAGAGAGAATACATTTTCTTAATGGAAGAGCCTTCACATTAAGTCACTCTCCTTTTTAATCACAGCAGTTCAATGAAACAGACCACAGGAACAAGCAGTTTGTTCCAGGTTTTCAAGATTCCATGCAGACTCTATTTTCAATAATTCACTGTTTTTCCCAGGTGTGCTGGACATTTATTGGAGCTTAATCATTTTCTGTCTTTTATAAAATTAATTTTCTAATACATTTATGGTAGAAATGAGGCTGTGAGAAAGAAGTGGTCATTACTCCCTGTCAGAACAAAAGAGGTTTTTTTTAAAGATGCATGATTGCAAAGAAGTTGGAACCAGGCATTTGCTACCATAGACAGTTTATTCTAGTAACTATTTATCTTAAGAGAGAAATAATTATAATTAAAATTTAACAAATATTTTTAACACCTATTTTTTTCCAGTTACTGTTCTAGACCTTGGTGATAAGAAACAGTGAGTAAAGAAAGGCGAGTAAGAAATAGCCCTGCTTTACAAAGCAGTAATAACTGACAGACGACAGTTATTTAACAACAAATACCAATAACCATCTTGCTTTTACGATGACAACGGTAAATAAGACTTTGGATTATGACCATTGTTATTGCTGTTCTTTCGATGTACGTTGACAGACAAAAGGACTCAGTGGTGGAATTCTGAGGAACATCGATTGGGACGCAGTTATAGCCATAAGAGAGAAAACAAAAGACGATATAGGCTCTCCCCTTCCATGCACACGTAGGATTGTGTTTTTTGCAACCTTCGTGGTTGGGATGAGAAAAGGGAAGAGTTAATTGATCTTAAATAAGCTTCATTATAATACTCCTAGATATTCACCATGGTTTTTTTTTCCTGTGCCGCACATAAAAAGATTTTATTATATATTCCTTGGAATCACACACAACAAAATTGATGCAGGAATATACTTTGTAATTATAATATTCAAGGTATCAAAATGTAAGCTTGAGAGTAGACAGCCTTGTCTGTTTTGTTTGTTCACTGCTGTATTCCCAGCATCTGTAGAGTATCTCCAGACTAATAAACTTAGTCAAGGACATCCTCAAGCTATAGCACTAAGACCTGCGTCCAGACTCTACAGACAATGTAAAGAATAGTCCAACACCTTAATTTAAACTGGCATCTTTCTTTGCAGCACTACTTCTCACAAGCTTCATGAGGTGGGATTGCATTCTTCTAACACCTGAGCCTAGCAGGAGTCTGTTACTCAGTTGGGTATCAGATGGCAGCTGACAGGGTGAAAGCCGTAAAAGAATTACATAATCTCATACAGAGCTGGTCAGAGGAGTAATCTTAGAGTGGGGATACCTTTACATGGAGCGAGAGAGTCACAGTCATATCTCCTTTTGAAGGCTATCAGAGAAATCCTC